>NC_045797.1:86364112-86664112 GCF_009873245.2 Balaenoptera musculus
AATACCTTAAGATTTTGGAAGCCTTCCTAAGGAACACAGCCCTGCTGACACCTTGATTTTAGCTTTCTGATCTCCAGAATTGTAGGGATGAATTTGGGTTGTTTTTTTACCACTAAGTTTGTGTTATTCTATTACAGCAGCAATAGGAAACTAATGCATACTGATGGTCTGTGCTTCCCTAAGGTCCACTGTGTGAGGATTTAGATGGGAAAATGGTCCATTGTGTCTCTCTCCTGCCTCAAACCCTTCAGTGGATTCCTACTGGGGAGAGCAAAAAAAGGAACAGAAAGATGGGGAAAGGAGAAAACATGTAACCTGACCACACAGAAGGCCCTTCCTGGCCCTGGGACTCTGCAAATCCCACCCTTCTACCCTAAAAGCTCTTCTCTTCACTCTTCACCCTGCAAACTTCTACTCACCCACCAGGTCCCGGCATCAGTGTCACATCTTCAGAAGCATTTCCTGATTCTCCACCTCCTTAACACCACCACGAACATTTCCTCTTCTCATATCCTGTGCTTTTCTCTTCCAGAGAACTTGAACAATTTGCAATGATGGCTCTATTTCTACGTGTTCACTTCACATGCGTCCCCATCTAGATGGTAGTTCCGTGAATGTCCTGCCCTGTCCACTCATGTGCTGTCCCCTTCGCCTTGGCACTGGACCCGAGGACACACCTGGGCATCTTTGCTCTAGCTTGCACACCTGGACAGAGGGACCCAGTTTTCTCTCTCTCTCTCTCCTTTTACCAACATACAGCGCTACAGAGTTGTTACTGAAGTAACTGCATTTTTCCTATATAGTTTGTGCCTTCAGACAGAGCTTTGGCAAAGTTATAAATTCAAGTGGTTAGGTATCAGGTTGAACTCAGAATGGCCCTCTCCCTCAGAATATTTTATGTCTGGTTCCTTCTTTCAGGATTTCTCCCCAAGGAGCTCTTAAATCCTCAGGCAAATAAGCCTGCCTGAGCTTGCTCCGCGAGGTTCCATGTGCTTGGTCAAGTACAAATCCCACTTTCTTTGAAAAAAGGATTTCAGATACTCTACAGGTAAGACAGTGAGATGAGAAAATTTTAAATTTTAAAGGTAACATTTCTACCAATATTTCAGTGGGGATGTTGAATTAAAGCTCTCGCTCGACAGTGAGGGACGTGTTTGCTAAGAGGACCAGCCATCCCTGGAGAGGGAGGGACATCGTCCCCAGGGCAGGGGCTGTGCTGGGGATGGAGCATCGCTGAGCTGGGCTGGCGCTGCTTACCCGCTGCCTACCCGAGTGCTGAGCAGTTACCACCACCCCTCTAACCACACCGAGGGAAGAGACCTTCGTTTTATTTACAGTAAACAACCGAGAACACGGAATATGCATCATCCTGCAGGCCAGAATGTTACTTTCTGCTTTAATAAATGTTACCCTATTTTTGAGAGCACACCGTGGAGAGGCATGGACATTTTCTCCCCTTCCCTGCAGTGCGTTGTCATTCCCCTGATTTGTAGCTATTTTCTGCAGCTGTGTAATGACGATAAAACTGGAAAAAAACATAAAACATGAAAGAAAGGTGTTGAAGTCAGCCTTAAGGTACTAAATTCCTGACAGCAGCTTGTAAAGCAGTCAGGAAATAGGTGCTCTGGGGTGCTGATGACGGTCGGGAGGTGGGTGGAAGGAGGTGCTGACATGGAGAGGCCTCGGTGGGCTGCAGACTAACCAGGGTGCACTTTCCAGCTGGGTGGGAGCTGCAAGCCAGGCAGGGCCAGAGCCGCTCCCGTGATAGGTGGAGAACAGATAGCTTAATAGGCCATTCACCAGGGACACTATTAGTTTTCTCACCTCTTTTCTTTGGGACTGGATGGAAATGCAAATGGAAAGACATATATTTAGGTTTTTTAAAAAAATATGAACCATATGGTTGATTTTTCTAACAGAGCACTTTTCTCCACTTTACATCACCATTAGTAGTGAGGTTCTTTTGAAAAGTGTTTTGACTATAAAAGTACCAATTAACTTTTTCAAAATTAAAAGCAGAGCAAGTTTATGAAAATATTTTTGTATAGAGTAAGTGTTTAGGATGGAAAGTTTTGTTCCTCTTGGTACTCCAGTAACATTTCTTTGCAATCCTCTCCACTGATTATTATAAGTGCATCTTATTCGCCCTGAAACCGCACCCCCCCCCAATTGATTCTTCTAGCACCAGGAGGACAAGTGTTTCTAGACATTTTCTAGAAAAACCAGACTCATCGTAGTGTGTGCAGGGTATGATTTCCTCAGGACTCCCATTTAATATCTATAAGGTTGCCCTGGGGTGAACTGAATCATGCTATTGTTTGAGTCTAGTGGTAAAGACTTCCAAGCTGTAACAAGTTCTCATCTCCTACTGAGGGCAGAGGTACATCTTGCATCCATTCACATGCTAGTTTTTGACTAGTTCTGGAAAATACAATGTGAGTGAAATATGTTTGTTTCATTTGTTTCTATCCCATCACAGGGCGATTCTCTGGGGTGCGGAGGAGAATTTTGGGCTTCTGATCAACATTGCTTCCCTTGGTTTTCTTTTCTGCTGATAGAACTTCCTCTTGGAACAGAGGTTTCAAAGCTAGATTCTTCCTTTCCCTGCTTCTGCAACAGATGGTGTCCATGGGACCTGGTTCTAGCCAATGCTAAAGAAGAGAAACCAACAGAGGCACTTAGAGAAAGATTTGTCTCCGTCATAAGAAGGACTCTCTTCTCTGTCAATGGGTGAAATGATGTGAGGTTGCTGAAAGCCATTGAAATGGTCAGAATGATGACTGATTTTTCCAAACAAGAAATAAGTTATTGATAGATGGACCGACAACTTAATGAATAGAAACCAAATGGAAGCAGGCAAGTTACTACTAGTGGGGATGATCCCAGGGAAGATAGACCTGTGTCATTTTTAATAGCCAGCAGCAGCCTCAGGTGTCCTCAGATTGTCATGGCTTCAGTTTTGTGTGATTTGCCTCCATCTGCTTGCCTCTACTTCCTGTTCTTAGCCTCCAAAGCCACTGGACGTTGAAGCCTCTCTCTCAGAGTTTTGGCCTCATATTATATCTTTCACTTAGTGCAAATTATTGTTATTTTGGTTTCCTACTTTGTAACATTTTGTGTTCATTATCTTGGTTATCCAGTGTTTAGCTGATCTTGATAAATACTCTACCAGGTTCACCTGATGTTGACAATGGGGCCTGTAATGTTAAAAATTTATAGCTGGTCAGCCAATACTTTGCTAAAGGGGAGAAAGAGGGTCACCATGATGCACGTGGAAGAGACAGTGACATTGGCACACAGCTACAGGACAGGATTTGGGGGTCAAAGTTCTCTCCTCAAAGATTTAAAAGAGTCTTGCATATAACATTATATATATATATATATATAATGTTCTATATACAGATATATTCCCTACATATATATATATATACTATATATATATTTATATAGGCTTTGAGATGAGAATGAAATGACATGACATACATTTTGAAATGAATTTTATTTATTTATTTATTTTTGGCTGTGTTGGGTCTTCGTTTCTGTGCGAAGGCTTTCTCTAGTTGCGGCGAGTGGGGGCCACTCTTCATCGCGGTGCGCGGGCTTCTCACTGTCGTGGCCTCTCTTGTTGCAGAGCACAGGCTCCAGACACACAGGTTCGGTAGTTGTGGCTCACGGGCCTAGTTGCTCCGTGGCATGTGGAATCTTCCCAGACCAGGGCTCGAACCCGTGTCCCCTGCATTGGCAGGCAGATTCTCAACCACTGCGCCACCAGGGAAGCCCCCAATGACATACATTTTGTACATAAGTATCATCTAGCTTATTTGACTCAGTAAAGCTATCAGAAAACCAGCTTTTGATAATAACCAGAATAATACAACGTCACTTTGGAA
Organism: Balaenoptera musculus; assembly: GCF_009873245.2. Classification (NCBI taxonomy): domain Eukaryota; kingdom Metazoa; phylum Chordata; class Mammalia; order Artiodactyla; family Balaenopteridae; genus Balaenoptera; species Balaenoptera musculus. The sequence goes on from NC_045797.1 coordinate 86,368,003, forward strand.
ATGCTACGTACACTTGATAGTAAATATTAGGAGAATGATTTAATAGAGGAAAGAGTAGCCAAATGAACAATGGTAAGTTTTAGCTGATATCTCTAAAATCAGGCAATAAAATTTATCACTCTTAAATTTATGATTATGGATAGGTGGCTTAATATATGAAAACAGAGACTTGATTTGGATAACATGATTTACATTAAATGCATTCCATTATCCATTATCACTTCGGGCCTTACTGATTTCTATGATATTTCATTAAATTTTTTAAAAATCTACTGAATTCATATGCTCTTAATAGGATATACTGCAGAAGGCAATTACAGAATTACCCAGACATTTAGAATTAAATAACTTTTACCAGAAGCTCGCTTTGGTAAGGCTGATATAAAGATAAGTTTCTGACAACAAATGAAAGATTTAGAAATTTATTGTAATAACAAAATATATAAAAAGATCTACAAAAAAACTGAATGGTTTTGGATAACTTAGAAACAATTTGTTTATGGTCACTGACCACAAATGTAGTTATTTTCCAGCTTTTCCACTAAATCTACTTACAATTTTGAAATAATATCTCTAGTTTCATATTTTCATAAAATACAGAGTTTAGAGAACAACAGTTTTGTAACTTCTGAAAAATGTTAATTTAATGGTAAATTCCTAGCAGCCTAGAGTAAAAGAATCCAAATTCCACGCGCTTATTAAGAGACTGTTAAACATCAGGCTTTGTACCAAGCCAATTCCTAGGTAGCTGGGGGTATTTAAACATATACCTCAAACTTTGAACGTCACATTTCTGATTTTTTTTTTTTTATATTTAAAATAAGATGGTGACCGTGAGCTTGTGAGATTGTGGGGTGTCCACACGTGAGAAAGAATAAATGAATAAATGAAGCACATTCTCTGTATTTTCACACAAGGGCACCTCTTTTGATCACAATTAACGTATTTATTTTCCTGAAACCATTGTTGGAGATTCCAATCCAATTCTGAATGAATGTTTGTGTACAGGGAAGATTATTCCCTCTTTGAAATCACCTATAATTCTCCCTTTGGCCCTGTGTTTCCTCATTCTCTACCTCGTGAGTTCTGCCACCCGCTCCAGTTGCTCAGCCCCATTCCTCTCCCCTCCAAGGCTCATGGTTGCCATTCACGTGGAGCTGTTGTAACTGCCTCTCTGCTGTCCTTTGTCCCTCTCCCCAGAGTACATGTGTATCTATTGGGATTGGCATCCTGGTCCCCACACTGACCTCCATGGGTGAATTGGGATGGGTGCTTCCCTTCACATCATTGGACAGCCTCTCCTCCCACTCCTTCCTTCTTCAAGACAGGTGAGGCTCAATTTCCCACAACCTCCTCCCTAGATGAAGCCACTTTCTTGGTCCAGCCTCACACATCTCTCTGTTTATAACCTTTAATTCAGTCCACACAGATCTCTTCAAAAGGGGCTGGGGTGGTGTGTCTCACCCTTGCTGAACAAGCCCCTCCCGGGTAGAAGTGGTAGAGCTCCCTCCCTGCTGCTGCGCTTCAAATATTTGGCTTTCTATGTACTCCTCAAAATATGTATCTTCTATATTCATGCCTCCCCCTCCTCCAGGGAATGTACAGGGAACAAGTCCTTCTTCTAAGACGTGTGGATTCAGCCCCACGCCTCCTGCCCACAGCCCCCAGCTGAACTATTCTTTTCTGCTGATGCTTTGCCTATGATCTGATCATCAGCTCCAGCTGCTATAACGAAATACCCCAGACTGAGTGGGGTAAACAACAGACATTATCTCTGACAGATACAGAGGCTGGAAGTCCAAGGTCAAAGTGTCAGCGGGGCTGGGTTCTGGTGAGAGCCCCCTTCCTGGCTTGTCAACAGCCTCCTTCCCTCTGTGTCCTCTCTTGGGAAAGAGAGATCGTTCTCTCTTCCTTCTTATAAGGACACTAACCCCATTATGAAGGTCCTTTATTCCCAAATCTAACCCTATTTACCTCCCAAAGGCCCTGACTCAAAACACCGTCACATTTGTGGTTAGGACTTCAACATAAGAATTTGCGGAGGACACGCAAATTCGGTCCATGACACATCCCAAGCTGGCTCCCTGCCCTTAGACACGATGCTTTAATTCTATCCATGGGATTTCATGGTGCTCTTTCCTCATTGCTCAGTGGGTGTTGGTTATCTCTGCTTGTCCTCACTTCTAGGTTTCAGGACCCTATTCAAGGGCCATGCTTTCTGCACCCAGCAGAGAAGACCATGAAGAAGGAGCCTGCACTTTCTTAGGCTGTGACATCAGCTCAGCAGAGGCCGCACACCCACAGCCCCACAGGGAGAACTGTTGACACCCAAGGCATTGTGACAACCACCCATGGCGCCCAGAATGCCCCTGCTGCTTCCTGTTGTTCTAGCTTTCTGATTCTCCGTCAGGGTCCTGATTCAATGACTCCTCTTCCATCTCTGGTCAATGAGCTTGGTATTTGGATTTAATTTCTTCAAGTTGGAGCCTTACACGTCCCTGGAAGCAGTTGACTTAGCTGCCACCAGGATTCCATCATCTATTTCTCTGTTTCTGCTCCGGCTCTTAAACTCACCGTAAGTCCAGCTCCAGAAGCTGTGAATCCAGCTTCAGGAGGCAGCAGGGTGGCTGGCAGTCCCTTCCAAAATGTAGTTCAGATCTTGGTGGTGACAAGTGAGCTACAGGGCGGTATTTGGGGTTACTCTGCCCCTCACACCCTGCTGGTACTGGGCTCTTTATATTTGAACAGAAGCCCTCGTCGGCAATTATTGCAGTTTCCCGGTCCATCTGGTTTGAACGGATCCTTTCAGTTTTGATTCATCCAGGCAGATGAAGTCTCAGTGGTTTCAATATCTCATATTGGCAGGGCCAGCCTGACTTGAGGATGGAGCCAGCGCTCTCCCATCTGGTCTGATTTCAGAGGCATTGGTGGGGACCAGACACGCCCCTAGCTTCACTCCTTCCCCACGTCCATCATGATTCTGTGTTTTCTGATTGTGCCTGAGGTTCAGTGTAAGCACCTCAGCCCTTGGGTTTAATGATCAGTGAAGATGCATATCCCGCTGGGAAACACACATCACGGAGTTATCAGCTCTTTATACCATCATGAGAATTAAGAACCTGTGGGCATTTGATTTCCGCTTACTTACACAGTCTCCCCTTTTCCATGTGGATCTGATGAAGCTACAATACAATCTGGTAACAAGGTGAAATAAACACATTTAAAATATGGAAAGTGATGATAAATGTAAAAGTGACTAAACAAAATGAAGAAGGTTGTTATCTAAAAAAGACCTCTTTATGTGGCCCTTTTAAGAGTCATATAATTTAGACACGTCCAACTTGGGAATTGACATAATTATTTCCATTTTACAGAAGAAGAAATTGAGGCTCTTAGAGCTCTAATGAATTGCCTTAAGTCATCTATTTAGTATATGACAGAGAATATTGACACCCAGGTCTGTCTAGTTCCCCAGTACTTTCCTATGTAGTATGCTACTTGCTTTCAAAACACAGCTCTGGAAGTCAAATCTGTCCCCTTCACAGTTTTACCTGAAACCAGCCCTGGATATAAAAGGAGGAAGGTGTTTAAAAAGGAGGAAGGAATGAGCTCAATTTGGCAGATATTTCTAGTATATATTCTTAAAAGGAGCCGTAATCTCATCTGCACAAGTAATGCTGAGGAATTAGTCTTGCTTCATCAAAAGAAACAGCACGCGACTGATGGGGGACACAGGTACATTGCATTTCTATCAGAGCATGGTTTCTAATGCTGCAGCATTAGTCACATTTACACTGTCTGACTTTTTTTTTTTTTTTTCCAAAATGCCTCATTTAAATGCTGACAGATCCGTTGGCATCATGAATGTCTTTGCTATGTAATCAGGAAATGGTGTGACTTGTGAAAACGTGGTCTATAAAACTGCTGTTACTCCGACTAATTCCACGGTAGCATTTGATGGACAATAAGGACTTATGCAAAAAGTGATATCTGTTGAGATTGGGGCGGAGTTCAATGTGGTGTGTTGTTATTTAGATGATATTTAAAATCTTTTTTGCTCATTGCACTCTAAAAACTGAGAAAGCAGCCCTTGAGAATGGAGAAACAACCTGTATCCTGGCCAAATCCTCCCTTTCAAGGTAGCTTGGGTTGATTCTATTTTCCTCTTGATCTCCAAATAAATTTCCATTTTTTAGCAAAAAATCCACAATGCTGAATTTTGTACATCTGGGAAAGAAAAGGTTATGGATATGTCCCTCCCATCCCCAAGTAGCACATTTGTTTTTTAAATTTATTTATTTGTTTTTGGCTGCGATCGGTCTTTGTTACTGTGCACGGGCTTTCTCTAGTTGTGGCGAGCGGGGGCTACTCTTCGTTGTGGTGCATGTGCTTCTCATTGCTGTGGCTTCTCTTGTTGCCGAGTACAGGCTCTAGGCATGCAGGCTTCAGTAGTTGTGGCACGTGGGCTTCAGTAGTTGTGACGCATGGCTTAGTTGCTCTGCAGCATGTGGGATCTTCCAGGACCAGGGATTGAACCCGTGTCCCCGGCATTGGCAGGCGGATTCTTAACCAGTGTGCTACCAGGGAAGTCCCAGCACGTTTGTTTTGATGTTAAAATACTGAAATGCATATGATGGCTCATCACAGGACATCCAGGGGGTTTGGGAAGGGTAATTTACTTGAATTTTCTTATGGTCTTTCATGATTCCTAAGAGCTCAAAATCCTTTAGAGAGGAATTCCTCAACTAGGGACAGGCAACTGGTGACAATTTCCGCCACAGATCTCCTTCCTGGTGGAAGACGTCAGCCGTCGTTCTGTGTCCTGGAGGGCAGCCTCTGAGGATGGGGCTGGTTCGCCTGTGCTTTTGGTGATCCTGGCTTAGCAGGAACAGTGAGCTGGCTCTTGGCTCAGGTCACATGTCTGCAGGGGTGGGTCACTTACTGCTGGTTCAGAACTTGTGGCTGGAGTGGAATGTACTTCTTGTTATTAGCCAACAGCTCCCTTGGCTCTTTTCCTTTACTCACCCGAAAACAATTGCCACTCCAGAGATGTCTCCATAATGGACACATCCTAGCCCTCTCACACACTAGGAATACGAATGTCCATTAAAAGAAATCTAAAATAAAATCTGTCACTTTTAAAGAAAATACAGAACTGGCCCTTGGTAGCAATAGATTATCAACTGGGTGTGACTCTTGTCCAAGAAGCCACTAAGACTTGTGTTCATCACTGTGTTTGTGTGTGTGTGTGTGTATTCTGATTAGTTTGATATTTTTCTCTTTCTCTGAATCTAATCATTTCCCTAAAAACAAGAAAACAGGCCCCAAATGGAGTTACTTTTGCAAAGTCCCACCTCTCCAAACAGAGACTTAATTACAATTTCAGCTGTTCCAGAAATGGAATCTCAAACCAGTCAATCAGGAATCAACTGATCAGCACTAGTTAGGTCACTTGCCGGCTAGACCCGAGCCGTCCCCTAAAGGAAAGGAACTTTGCAGTAACCAACCTGCTTTTTTGCCCACTGCAGCTTCCTCGTCCCCGCTCCCTCTGCCTGTGAAAGCCTTTCATTCGGTAAAGCTCCTCGGAGTTCCTTTCTATCTGCTACATTGGGATTGGTTCAGATTGATTTTTGCTCAAACTCCTAAAGTTGTTAATATGCCTCAGTTTCTCTTTTAACAATTTCAACCATACCAGTGAAGATGACATTACTTTCTTCCTTCCTTTTATGTTACAAAGAAGTCATGAAATACTGGTATCACATCTCTGAGATTATTATTTGACCAATGAATAAGCATCTCTCACCCCTTTCTACAACATGTCCAGGAACATGGGTGTGTGAACAGGGAAATCTTTTCCTCCTGAGGGAAAGCAGTCACCGTGAGACAACTGTCATCTGTTGAGTCCCTACAAGTGCCAGTCTTGTGAGGTAAGCACATGGCATAACTGATTCCTTTTAGGTGAGGACACGGTGGGTCGGCAAGTTTCACTAACGTTATCATATGTCCACAGCATGTAACTGCAGAGTCTGGGTTTAAGACTGTTTCTCAGTGCCCGGCATTAATGGCCTCCTCAAGTATCCTGCCGAGTGTCGGTGAACTTGTGAGCCTGAATCTTAGCAATCTGTCAGTGAGTCCACACCTGGCCACTTCACCTCAGAGAGTGTTTTTAAATGCACAAGGCATAAGCTCTTGGTGTCTCCTTGATTTTAATATCTTGATTAAACAAGAGACTTAGTTCAAGTCTGAAGCGATTCACCGAAGCAATGAGTTTGATTCTGATTTAAAATGTCTCGCCATCTCCATTTGGGTTTAATGCTCCCTGTGGATTCACAGAATTGCAGGGACACAGAGGTGTACAAATTGTGTGAGATGAAGCTCGTGCTGCTTAAATTACTGCTCTGTGACTTTGACATTATATATACTGGTGCCTTTTCTTTGCAATAGTCTTCTTTTGTGCCATACTTAAAAGTACCCTTCGCTGGGCTATAAACTACTACTTAATTTTATTAGTCTTCTTCAGAAGGTGTTAAGGGGACAACAGTATCCTTTTTTTCCCCTTGTCCAGAGGCAGCTATGCACAGTACTTGATAAAAGCAAATAAATGATGAGTGAAAAAAATTCATGGAAAATGAGGTCTGAAATGTCATTTTTTTTACCTATATAGGAAAAATCATCTTTTGCACTATTCGTTTGAAAATATATATTATATGCATAGTTTAATAAAAAATAGAAAATATCTAAATGCCAAATATATATTAACTTGAAAGGTTGTTTTTAGACTTCTCCCCAGCATAGTAAAAGGGAAAGAACATGGTTATTTAGTTAAAACCTACTGGGCTTCAAATAGTGGTTCTAGTAAAAACTAGCATTGTCACCCCAGGGAATTTACATAACCTATTCTAGGCACATTTTATCCAATTGTAAAAGAGGACGAGGATTACCTAAGTTAAGGTCTTCCCTGACCACTCTGCGCCCCTCTCCTCCACGCTGCTTTAACAGTATGTACATTCCTATATAATATCACTGATCCCAGGATATTATCATTGGAATTGTGAGCTTGGTACAGAGTTCTCAAACATCTACAACTGAATTTAATTTGTATCACGATAGACATTTTACCTGATTACCTAGAACTTAATAAGCATAAAGTCAAATAATTTCAATCAATTCAGTTTTCTTGCTCAGGACTAAATTTTCTACTTCTGTCCCATGTCCTCTGATTTGCAGCAGACTTTGGCTTGAGTGTGGTAGAGAGCTGATAGGAGAGTGGGGTGACCCTCAGGGACTTCCCTTAGGTTCTGCTGAAGTATACAACAGGCGTGCCATGACTCACATAGCAAGAGCAGGTTTGGTATAATGTTGTGTGTCAGAAATGTTACAGGAGTTGGCTGCAAAGCAAGTAGCATATGTGAAAGTGGGAAGTATGTGGTACACAGGTAAGGGATGATGTGTATCAGAGTTGAATTTTGATGAGCAGGAGAGTGCCTAAAAGTTTGGGCACATAAACCTAAAATTAAAGGAAACTCCAATTTTGAGAGTGTGACAGTACCATGCAGCAACACAAAATGTGGTTCTAGTAATAATTGTTTCAGGCCATGGATCTTAGTAGTTGTAACCCTGTAAGTATCTAGCATATGAACTTACTGCAATCCACAGAAAATGATTCATTCTGTAGCCTCTGGATAGTAAAGACCTAGAATTGACTTTGAAGTGGTGAATCTTATCATAAATGAATTCTTCTGATCAGGTAGCTTTTGGTCACTCAGAATTCACTTTGAATGTATTCTATTGAAAGTTCCTGTAAAATACTAAAACCTGGGTGATCACTGTAACCTCAAAAAGCTTGTGTGCTGAATAAAATTGCAGATTTAGCAATTTTCCTCATTGTTCCACAATCACAGACACATCATATAGAGAAAGGCAGCAAATACCAGACGAGTCCATTTCTCCTTTTGGCTCTTCAATCAGGTTGGCATTTTGTAAACCATCAGTTTTCTAGGGAGACCCCTCTAGAACTCATTCTGTTCTGAAGATGCATCCCCAGCTGATGTTCATTCAACGTGTTCCTGAAACAAAATGTGACAGGAGACACAAGTAGAAAGAAAAGGGAGAAGACAAGACAGAAAGACTTGGCTGTTTAGGAAAATCTTTTTCATTTAAAAGGACCATTGGAATCAGATTTGCTTTTCCACTGGCCTACCAAACCCAATCATATTTGCAAAATTTACATCTCTCTTCCAAATTAGCATCAACAATAATAAATGAAAAGTGTACAAAATCCCTGTGTAATTGGCAGGTTATGCTGAATCTCCACAATACTTTATATCAGTTAACTTTTGCTATACAATAAACCACCTAAAACTAAGTGGTGTAAAACCACATCATGTAATAGTATTATTAGTCACGATTTGGTGGGTTGGTTGGAGGATGGCTGATCTAGAACGGGCACAGCAGGTGACTCTGCTGAGGCAGTGCTTCTCCAATTGTTTTTTGTTTTGTTTTGTTTTTTTAACATCTTTATTGGAGTATAATTGCTTTACAATGGTGTGTTAGTTTCTGCTTTATAACAAAGTGAATCAGTTATACGTATACATATGTCTCCATATCTCTTCCCTCTTGGGTCTCCCTCCCTCCCACCCTCCCTATCCCACCCCTCTAGGTGGTCACAAAGCACCGAGCTGACCTCCCTGTGCTATGCGGCTGCTTCGCACTAGCTATCTATTTTACGTTTGGCAGTGTATATGTGTCCATGACACTCTCTCACTTTGTCCCAGCTTACCCTTCCCCCTCCTCATATCCTCAAGTCCATTCTCTAGTAGGTCTGTGTCTTTTTTCCTGTCTTGCCCCTAGGTTCTTCATGACCAGTTGTTTTTTGTTTGTTTGTTTGTTTTTAGATTCCATATATATGTGTTAGCATACGGTATTTGTTTTTCTCTTTCTGACTTACTTCACTCTGTATGACAGACTCTAGGTCCATCCATATCACTACAAATAACTCAAATTCATTTCTTTTTATGGCTGAGTAATATTCCATTGTATATATGTGCCACATCTTCTTTATCCATTCATCTGTTGATGGACAGATTGCCAACAAACACATGAAAGAATGCTCAACATCATTAATCATTAGAGAAATGCAAATCAAGACTACAATGAGATATCATCTCACACCAGTCAGAATGGCCATCATCAAAAAATCTACAAACAACAGAAGCTGGAGAGGGTGTGGAGAAAAGGGAATCCTCTTGCCCTGTTGGTGGGAATGTAAATTGATACAGCCACTATGGAGATCAGTATGGAGGTTCCTTAAAAAACTAAAAATAGAACTACCATTTGACCCAGCAATCCCACTACTGGGCATACACCCCGAGAAAACCATAATTCAAAAAGAGTAATTTACCAAAATGTTCATTGCAGCTCTATTTACAATAGTCTCCAATTGTTTTTAATCATCCTTCTGAGATGAGCAGAGCAGCCCAGGTGTGTTGAACTTCTCACAGGTTTGGCAGAAGTGAGAGAGGGCAAGTGGAACACATGAGGCTTCTTAAAGTCTCCGCTTGGTACTGACACACTGTGACTTCCTTCTTATTCTACTGATCAAAGCAAGGCACAAGACAAAGCCCCAAATCAAACGATAGGGAAATGTATTCCACTTTTATGGGAGGAACTCCAAATTACACACCAAAGGGCATAGATTCAGGAGAGGTGAGAAATCAAATTAGTGTCGGTAATGAGATCTAGAATATTCTTATGTGAAAAAATGGTACATGATCATCAAAAAAGAGCACTAATCATAAGTAAGTCTTCCAACTAAGGAAATGTATCCTAACACTTTGGGAAACCGCATCACAATCAGCTCAGGAAGCCACAGAGGAGCGGGAGAGGTGGTGGTGAAAGTTGGATGGCAGTCTCTGATACAGATGCAGAGAATTTTGCAGGAAAGGAAAACAAAAACCCAGCAGACAAAAACCAGCAGCCTCACAACACTTGTGACAGTTCCAGGGAAAGATCTCGTTATTTTGTGACACGGTTAGTGGAAAATAGTCAGGAGTTGAGGCCATCTGAAAGACAGGGCAGCTGTGGAAGGGAATTCACCATTAGTGACATCAGGGATCAAAAAGCTTTGTGGTCTTTCCAGCAGGTGAGTGTAGCAGTGCAGAAAGAATAGAAGAGGCAAGCTCATATGGAGATCGCAGGCAGGCAGACGGCTTCAGGAGAGTTTGCTATTTATACTTGTTTAGCACATGCTGTATGGCAGGCAGTTTATATGTTATTTCTCAAGTCCCTCAAAAACACTTTGAGGCGAGCATTCTTACTCCATCTTAGAAGTGATGTTGCAGGAGCCCATTGCAGGGCTAAGTAACTTAGAACCACGAACCTGTTAGGCTGTAAAGCAAATGCAAATTCATATGAATTTGATTCCAAAGCTCATGGTTGGATTCAGTGTCAGAGCCCTAGACACAGAACAAGTGGGGCTATCTCTCTGGTCTGAATGTTTGTTTCCCCCCCAAATTCCTATGTTGCCGTCCTAATCCCCAATGTGATGGTAGTAGGAGGTGAGGCCTTTGGGAAGTGATTATGTCATGAGGGCGGAGTCCTCATGAATGGAGTTACCGCTCTTATAAAAGAGACCTCAGAACCCCCTTACTCCTTTCACGTGGTGAGGACACAGCGAGAAGACTGTGACCCAGAAGAGGGCCCTTTTATTTTCACAATCATGTCTTCTGTTGAAATATTGAAAAAAATATGCTTGCCTTTTTTTCTTGTTTTATTGCATTTACTAGGTCTTTCAGTACCACGTTGAATAAAAGTGTTTATAGCAGACATCCTTGCCTTGTTCCTGATTTTTGGAAGAATGTGTCCAGTCTCTAACATTAAGGATGTTGTTATTTATAGGTTCTTTGTTCTTGCCGTTTATCAATTTGAGGAATTTTCTATTCCTGTTTCTTAAGAGGGCGTGGATTTTGTCAAACTTTTTTTTTTTTTACATCAATGGTTATAATCATAATTTTCTCTTTTATATTCTGTTAAGATTGTAAATTACACAGATTGGTCAAATCTTGTATTACTGGAATAAACTCTACTAGATCATAATACATTATTGATGTTTTAAATTACTGGCTATATATTAGATTTTTTGTTATATTTATTAGGGTGAGGCTATTTTTATAATAAAGTGCCTCAAAGATACAGTGGCTTTAAGAATAGTGAATTTATTTTTCTCTTATGTAGTAGTAAGGTGGATGTCTTAGGCTGGGAGGCTGGGTTGCGTTTTGTGTGTTGCAGGAAGTCACCTGCATGTGGTCCAAGTCTCCCTTCCAGCATCCAGGATGGCAATACTCTCACTCACATGATTGAACCTGAGTTGCCTCTATATCCAGGTTCCCCACATCTGGGTTGCATTCAATTGAAAAAAGTAAAAGTGGAAGAACATGAAAGAGATATAAATTTACAGTGGTAAGTCACAAGGGTCATAGTAGTATACATCATATATGTTTAAATGTTATTGAAAATTTAATCTTTTCCATATATATCTACAGAGGAGATTGGAGAGGGAAATGTAATCATCTGTACAGGAAGAAGGGAAAAACAAATTTTGGTGGACAGGTAACAGTATCTGAAACACTATTCTCTGCCCTTGTTCTCTTAATTTTATTGTATTATGCCCATAGCACGTTGTCTGTGTAATAGACATATATATTTTTTTAATTTATAAATGCTCTAATGACTTGAAATTTGATTATTTAAATCATTTAAACTCTCCTTATATTTTTCTTCCTGATCAATTTGTGAGAAGCATATATTAAAATATTTAAATAAAAATATAGATATATTTATTTCTCTATAAATTTCTGTTGTCACTTTATAAAGTTTAAGTCTATATTATTTGAGGCATATACATTCTTAGCAGTTATAACTTCTTTTTTTTAACCAATATAAAATGCTCCTATTTGTCACTGATGTATTTTAGGTTTTGCTAAAACAGAAGGATTAAATAAGATACAGATTCTCACAATATAATGCCTAAAGTGTCCAGTCTTCAGTTAAAAATCACAGGTCATATGAAGTACCTAAAAGATCTCAACCTGAATGAGAAAAAGACAATGAATACATGTGGGAAAAAAAGGAAGAGATAATGTTAGAATTATCTGATCAAGATGTTAAAGTAGCCATCATTAAAACACTTTGATGACCGATTACAAACATGCTTGAAAAACATGAAAAAATAGAACCTCAATAAGAAATAGAAAGTCTCCGAAAAAAAAAAAGTTGAAGATATAAAGGAGAGCCAGATGGAAATCCAGAAAGTTTTAATTTTTCATTTTTCAAGACAATAACTGAAATATTTTAAAATGAAAGTCTTTAAGTTTGTAATGTACCTCCCAAAAATAAGTAAAAGGATTTCTACGATTTTAAGAATACACATCTCTCTTCTATCATTTGCAGAATTTTTCCTCCTTTTGTATAGCATGTGGTTACTCTGCATTTAAACGTATATTAAACTGGCTACAGAGTTTTGATTTCTAAAAGATGGATAATTGGCATAGATACTAGAACTCCATTCTCTAAAATTAACCTTGGAGAAACTAAAAAAAACACAAAGAAGAAGAAGAGGCTGTTACCTGGTATACTTGTGGAGACATGGCACCCACCGGAGAGTTTAGTAACAAGATCAGAGGAGGACTGGGAATTCTTTCACCATGCTACTGTTGCCTCTGCCCTGTGACACTGAGAGCAACTTTGCTTACCTTTTGCCACTGAAGGCAGAAATCAGCAGCAGTAACTCACAGTGGAACTCTTCCCTTTCTTCTCTCTCTCTCTTTCTTTTCATAATTTTATTTCTTTCTAATTTTACCTCTGGGTTGATATTGCAACCTCATTAATTAATTCAGAATTTTTTTTCAACTTTAACTAGTTTGGGTAGACAGAATTCTGCAATCCCTCAAAAAGTTGCAAAACACTTCTTTCAACTAATCTCTTGATTGCCTGGTAAAGAGCTTTATTATTTTCCTGGTTTCCTAACCCTAACCTTAACCCTACTGATATTACAAGTCTTCTCTTCCAGAATTCTTCTCATTAAATGAACTGCATTTTTACCCTATAATATCCCTGTATGACTGAAGGGTCAGATAGCTAATCTTCTAGCCGTCAATTTACATTCAATCAAAACTAGCATAATTATTGCTTTTTTTAAAATTCCATTGACAATTATTTAAGCGCCTGAGGTATTTCTTGTAGCCTTTGTTCTAGGCACTGAAAGTACAAAGGTAAGCAAAACAGACACAGTCTTTACCCAAGCAGACTGACAGCCCAGCTGGGGAGACTGACAATCAGTAGTTCAAAAAAATTATACTGAGGAGTCTAAGGAAGCGTGCTTGGGAGACAGAAGGAAGAGAGTGTGAGATTTTGCACACACTCTACCCTCTTGGTGCTTTATATTCTATTCTTTATCCCTTTGTCTATCCTCAAATATTATCATATGCTGCATTTTCCCTTGTACCTTTCTTTTTCTTTTCCAACCCATGTTAATATTTTTAGACTCAGAATTTCGAATTGAAAGGACCTGGAGAAATTTTCCTCATTTGAGAGTAGCAGAGAGGCCAAAAGAATCAAGTGACTTGCTCCAAGTTTCCCTGACTACGCAAAGGCAGACTGACTTCGTAGTTCCCCCAGTCTCCTGCCCCTGCCTACTGTTCTTGGCCTCCTGTCTCGGAGCACTGGTGAAGTATAATCTGGCTTACCTATTTATTTATTTGCCACTTATTATTACTGCCCTGTACAGTTAGCTATCCATCATGTGTACTTCCCTCAGTTGTACCAGAAGTGTCTTGAACACAAGAACATCCTTCTTTTCTTCTCTTCAATGTACCCAGCTGCCAGAGAATCTCTTACTCCCTTCTGGGGCTTTTCTAGCTTTCAGAAAGGTTTGGATTTGCTTCCAGGTTTAGTACTTACTTGGGCAAAGGACTTACCCTTTTGAGTCCCAGTTTCCTCATCTGTAAAATAGAGATAATAAAAGAATCTACCTTATTTATTTATTTACAAATGAGATCATACATGTAAAGTTCATGGTTCAATGCCAGACATTCTAGAAGTGTTCAATGATTAGCAGGGAATTCTGTTGATGCCTTTTAATTCCCTCCTTTGTTCATTCAATTCCTTTCACAAGGAATGCCCTCCAATTTCACATGTTATCTTGTGATTAAAACCTGACCTTTTTCTACCCAATCCTCCTGGTTGCAATTAATGATAACTTTCTTACTACTCACACCACATTTTTATTGAACTTTTATTAATTCACAGAGTTTATTCTGCTTTATCTGTGTCATCTACCTACACTAAATTGTGAGGAATTCAAGGTCAGAACATGTAAACTGTGTCTCTCAATATTACTTTAGCATCACTTAATATTTTTCACAGAATAAGTACTAAATACATACTTCCATAATAATAACATATTATATAATTCATTCATTTAATTATCCATGAAACATTTTTAGAACATTTACATTGTTCCACTTTCTGTACTGTTGCTCAGCACAGAATTAGGAACATAAAAGGATCCTGATCAACTGTTTTCTTTAAATAAATAAATGGTAGAATTAATAATAAAGCCAAATTGTGCAGGCTCAACTTGGTAGCTAACTGTCAAGCCCAGATCTTGGTCTGAAAGGTGAAAGTGGTTCAAGATTCTGAAGGCATCTAGATTTGACTTCCAACCTCCACACTCAGTGGAGCTGCCATGTCTGAGAACAGAGAAATCTCGCCACAACTCTCTGGATTGAGACATGAAATACTCATGGAAGATGAAGGCCTTTCACAGCTCATTCAAGTCCTTGCAAAGATCAGGGGAAGTTGCTTCATTTGTAAATACTTTCTCCCATTCTGAGGGTTGTCTTTTCATCTTGTTTATGATTTCCTTTGCTGTGCAAGATTTTAAGTTTCATTAGGTCCCATTTGTTCATTTTTGTTTTTATTTCCATTTCTCTAGGAGATGGGTCAAAAAGGATCTTGCTGTGATTTATGTCAAAGAGTGTTCTGCCCACGTTTTCCTCTAAGAGTTTTATAGTGACTGGCCTTACATTTAGGTCTTTAATCCATTTTGAGTTTATTTCTGTGTATGGTGTTAGGGAGTGTTCTAATTTCATTCTTTTACATGTAGCTGTCCAGTTTCCCCAGCACCACTTATTGAAGAGGCTGTTTTCTCTCCATTGTATATTCTTCCCTCCTTTATCAAACATAAGGTGACCATATGTGCATGGGTTTATCTCTGGGCTTTCTATCCTGTTCCATTGATCTATATTTCTGTTTTTGTGCCAGTACCATACTGTCTTGATTACTGTAGCTTTGTAGTATAGTCTGAAGTCCAAGAGTCTGATTCCTCCAGCTCCATTTTTCTTTCTCAAGATTGCTTTGGTTATTCAGGGTCTTTTGTGTTTCCATCCAAATTGTGAAATTTTTTGTTCTAGTTCTGTGAAAGATGCCATTGGTAGTTTGATAGGGATTGCATTGAATCTGACAAAGGATTAATCTCCAAAATTTACAAGCAGCTCATGCAGCTCAGTATCAAAAAAAAAACAACAACCCAATCTAAAAATGGGCAGAAGACCTAAATAGGCATTTCTCCATAGAAGATATACAGATTGCCAACAAGCACATGAAACAATGCTCAGCATCACTAATCATTAGAGAAATGCAAATCAAAACTACAATGAGGTATCACCTCAAACCAGTTAGAATGGCCATCATCAAAAAATCTACAAACAGTAAATGCTGGGGAGAGTGTTGCAAAAAGGAAACCCTCTTGCACTGTTGGTAGGAATGTAAATCGATACAACCACTATGGAGAAAAGTATGGAGGTTCATTAAAAAACTAAAAATAGAACTACCATATGACCCAGCAATCCCACTACTGGGCATATACCCTGAGAAAACCATAATTCAAAAAGAATCATGTACCACAATGTTCATTGCAGCACTGTTTACAATAGCCAGGACATGGAAGCAACCAAGTGCCCATCGACAGATGAAGGGATAAAGAAGATGTGGCACATATATACAATGGAATATTACTCAGCCATAAAAAGAAACAAAATTGAACTATTTGTAGTGAGGTGGATGGACCTGGAGTCTAACATAAAGAGTGAAGTAAGTCAGAAAGAGAAAAACAAATACTGTATGCTAACACATATATATGGAATCAAAAAAAAAAAAAAATGGTTATGAAGAACCTTGGGACAGAACAAGAATAAAGACACAGATGTAGACAATGAACTTGAGGGCATGGGGAGGGGGAAGGGTAAGCTGGGATGAAGTGAGAGAGTGACATGGACTTATATATACTACTAAATGTAAAATAGATAGCTAGTGGGAAGCAGCCGCAGAGCACAGGGAGATCAGCTCAGTGTTTTGTGACCACCTAGAGGGCTGGGATAGGGAGGGTGGGAGGGAGATGCAAGAGGGAGGAGATATGGGGACATATGTATATGTATAGCTGATTCACTTTGTTATTAAGCAGAAACTAACACACCATTGTAAAGCAATTATACTCCAATAAAGATGTTAAAAAAAAAATCAGGGGAAGTAAGCTGGTTACTGCCCTTGTGATGATATATACCCTTCTTACCATAGAGACACACATTGTCTGTACTAGCCTACTCAGAACTTTTTATGAACATTAAATTGTTCTCCCTCTATAAATGCTAAATCCTCCTGGCTAGAGAGAAAAACCATAAATCACCAAAACAAACTAGGAAAATAGAAGAAAAAGAGAAAGAACTCTTCTTTTAATGTCTTAAAACACCTTCTTGTATTTCACCTCTGTGGTCTGTTTCTGTTTTTGAGTTCAGCTTTGGTTATAGACCCATGAGGTATTGGTTTTATAGTTTTTGCTAAGCCCTGTGTCATCATTTGCAGGCCCAGACATCAGCATGATTTAAGTAGAGAATTAGTCTGGTAAGCATATCATCAACTTAGGCTCAAGAATAAATATCAAGGGGAGTAGCCCTATAAAAAGCAAATTGCTTTTAACTGCCTAAAGAAGTCTATACAGAAAAGACTTTTTTGTACATCTGTAAAGACTCTTTTTCTCTGTTTATCTTATTCCATTTTCTGTTACATGACTTTCTCACAGCTTTTTATGATGGGCATATGTGTATATTTAAAATGTGCTAACGCATACTTAAACACCCCAATGTGTTACATTGTGGTATGCATTCAAACTTCCATTAAAATAGTGACTACAAAAGGCTAACTACTAAAAAATTCCCAAATTCAGAATTAGCTAAGTCTTGTAGAACTAAAGTTCTCTTCTGGCAGTAAACAAGAAATATTCCAGGAAAATATTAATGTTTGCAGAATCTTCCCCTGCCAGCTGAATGAGCTTTTCCCTTTGCTCCTTTGACTTACAGGAGCTGAAAATGAAGGACACGTTTCAAGGCAGACAATTGACAATAGTGCCCGTGATGAGCCTTTGTCTCAGAAAGCCTTTCTAGGTTATGTCTTGGCCACATTCTTCTCATGTGTATACACTGGGCTTCCTCAGAAAGCAGTGATGTCAGGATGACCTTGGCCTTCTTTTGTCTTTGCATCCTTGCCTCTCAGCTAAGACTTCATCCCCAGTTGCTGAGATGAGGTTTCAGCAGCATCAGGGAACAGAACGGCAAGGCTGAGAGGAAGACCCTTTGTCTGTTTTTGTTAGGAAGAGGCAGCGAAGAAATTAACTTCCTCACTTGTAGAGTGCAAATGATAATGGTGACTTACATCAGTGTGTTGTTATGAAGAATAACTAGGAAAGGATAGTACATTCAATGAGAAATGTTTATTAATTAAATGATGACAAATGTTGCTTAGAAACTAGCAATTTTTTCTTGGTTGGCAGGACAATGGGTCATTTTCTTTTTTCTTCTCTTGGTTTTGCAAGATTCATTACCAGCATGGAAATATGTGACTCCTCCTTTTGTCAATTTATTTTTCTAGCCCCATGAAATGCGGCTCTCAATGGCAGTGGCCAACTACATAATCAAACTTATATTGTATGAAAGGACGCCCTTCAATGCCAAAGACAAGCACGCAGGGCTCCATGGAAACCCAGAGGAGGGTAGAGCACTTGTCTCCATGATGCCTGGCAATAGCGTTCGTGGCAGGGAGCCATCTGACGTAGTAGTTCACAGCCAAAGTACCAACATTCTCTTAACTGCAGGGTGGGAATTGGAAAATCACAGCACACAAGATTTCATTGTAATGTAGTAGACCTGGCCCCATTTGTCAGAGGCTAAGGTGCTGGTGTTATTGACAGTATTGAAACAGTGTGAGAATTTCATTTACAAAGGAAATGCAGATCTAGCCAACACCTGAGGCTCAGAGAGTGCCTCACAGCCCAGACCCAGGCTCCCAGGGAGCAGGAGTCAATGTCCCGCATGGGGTAGAGACTCAATCATCGAAAGTGCTTTCCTGGTCCACCATTTTTCTCTCTGCAATAGCACCTTTCTTATTCTCTTGGCTTCACTGTCTCACTGTCTGAACTTCTGTTGATCAACTACTCTTTACTGAGGGCCTCCTAGGAGTCGGACACTCACTGCACGAGCTCCAGCCAACATTTGCAGAGTGGTCCAGGGTCTTCTATTTATGCAACCACTTGCTTCATTCATGTCATTCCCTCCTGTTGCTCCTCCACTGTTTCTTCTCCAATTCTTCTCATTCTTCTTAAGCTTGATTGTTTTGTTTTTCTGGCTCTGGCCACTGATTCTCAGTTTCCTAAATTTGGCTGCTACTTTTGTATTCAATGCAAACAAGGAGAATATAAATCTCTAGGGGCTCCCTCAAGAGTGGTCCCAGCCATTGGAGGCCAAAAGGGAAGGTGGAATAACCAATTCATTGGCCACCATGAGAAACTGAGGCTGGTGAGTTTCCCTCCCAGGACACCCACCTCCTTAATTTTTCAAAGAAGTCTACTTTGGGTACCAGAGATTTTCTCCCATGGCTCCATCATAAGGGAAGCTCAGAGTTTTCAGGAACCATACTTCGCATTTTTCAGTCTAGTTTCCTGAAACACTTAAGCAATTTTCATAGGTCTGGATATTAGTAGGAGACCTGGGAATCCTGGTAGACATAGTTTCATAGGAATACAGATTATGATTCATTTGAGGCAGGACAGAAGGTTTGGGAAGGTGAGGCAGGGAGGAGAAATTATGGAAAGAATATTTCATTCATAACTGAGAAATAAAACTATTCTTTACCTTTCCCGGAAAAAGCAGTACGGCACAATGGAGAGACCATAGGCTGAAGCATTAAACCTGTGTTCAGATCTGACATGGCAATTTGGTAGTGCTCTGAGCCTGAGCTTCTTTACCTTACCATTCAGAAGCTAAAATATACCTATGACATTGTAGCATGAAATAAATTCACATGTACAAGGCATCTGACCCATCACAGAGACTCAGTAAGGACTCAATCCCTTCTTCCTCCTTCAGATTCTTACAAGATTAAGATTACGTTTTTCAGAATATGTGGATGTCTGTATCTTTGGTTTTCTCATGATTTGCTCTGTTTATTCAACCTGAACTTTGGGTTTAAACTTTTATTATTTGACTAGGCTTTCCTCCTCTAAACAAACACATCATTAAGAAAAAAAAATGCTCAGTGGTTTTAGTGTGATTATTAATAAAAATAAAATATTCACATGGGGATTAAGAGGGAATAACACGGGCCTAACACTGATCCACACTTGATTACCCATTATGCTTCCACGCCAAAGATAAAGAGGATCTAGGGAAATCCTTCCTCTCCCTTGGAAAGTTTATTAAAATGATAAATGAGGCTTTGGTGGCAGTTATGCATCTATAAAGTATTCTCTTGTGGACAAACTCCACCCCTGCTTGTTAGGGAGCTTTCTGACTAGGAGATCTGGCATTAATGCCAGCAAATCAGGATTGGGTTGTCAAGGTTACAGAGACTCCTGGATTCCTGGACACCAAATATTCCAAAACTACCACCAGGTATATCATAAGTATTAGATATTCTGAAACCTGCTTTTGCATGGGTCATTTTCTTGGGATTTATCTCAAGAGAAACAGTCAATATATTAATTTTCCTAATGGAACTCAGCACTGACAAGAAGTAATGAGGAGGCTTCATAATGACCTCATTTTCCATCTGTTCCAGACACCGCTGATGATACTCACATTGTATTCACAGGACCAGTTAAACCAGGAAGCAGCACTCTTGACTGGACTGTCTTTCATCTTATCAGAAGCAGGAAGACTTTGTTCAGAATTTAGTATTATAAACTTGGGAGTTTACAGTCTGTATCTATTATTTGAAGCTATAGAAATTGATGAGAAATGGATGAAAGCACCTAGGAGGAAAATATGGATAGACAAAAGATAAAGGAAAAAAAAAAAAAAGGTACATGGATGCGTTTTGGGAGAAACCCTGGGCCCCCGGTTTTCAACATATTTAAAAATATAACATGCTTTCTCTTTCTACATCTTCTATAACCTACTGCCAAAATTCTAAGTGCTCAAGTCAGACGTGGATGTCTGGCATGAGGATATATTGTTATGCTTACGTGATGCTTCCAACACCTGCCCTGCTTAAAGAAAGTTGAGAATTTGTGTGTACCTTGTCAAGCTTTTATATCATTAAACAACATCTCTAAGCAGATTTTACAATCTAATAGAAGACGATAAAATATACCTATGGGTTTGTTGAAAGGATTAAATTAAGACACACTATGTGAAAATGCTAGCACAGTTCCTGGCATGGTATAGCTGATTGAGACTTGTATTTTATTTATAAAATTGTAACTTCAGAGGCTTCTTCACTTTCCGGTCCACGTAGTTGAATAAAATAGCTGTTTAGTAGAGGGTCTGGATATCTCAAATGAAGGGGTGTTTTCATCTATTAACTTGTGGAAACACCTATCATACTAAGTGCTATGACAGTAATGGGAGGTGGGCAGGTACAGTAGGTGATAAGGGAGTTGAACGTATTGGTGAGAGCAGCTATAGGACCCCTGGAAGCTCGTCAAACCCCGAATTTGTGCTATTGTTTTGTGTCCAGAAGTCTCACAGATTGACCCAAATCTACTTTTTATCTGCAGACCATGAGGTGGATTTAAATAGTGACATTGTTATCTACATCATTTCTTCTGTTTGAAATCTACTTCTATACCCACCCGTGGTCCCAAATTCCTACCATATAAATATTGTCCAGGATCTGCTCAAATGTTTTCTCTCTAAGTAGCTGTCCTGATCACATATGGAAATCAACTCTCTGTACTGTAAGCTTGTCTAAATGTATGTGTGTGTGTGTGCATGTGTGTGTGTGTGCGTGTGTGTGTGTGTGTGATGCATTTAAAGGTACTTATCCTATAATGCTTAGCAGTATAATTTACCTACACAATCTCTAGTAATAGGTATCAATCCCTTAAATTTTTACCAATTTTGACTAATTTTTAGAAATACATAATGTGCGAGAAAAACAAAAAGGGAATTTGCAAACAAAAAAAAAATGGTTCCAGGTTAAGGTTGCCTGTTTGGAAAGGCTATGAACCTTATAAACCAGGATTCAAATTCCAGCTCCATTTGTAAAAAAGAACTATTATATGTTCTCTCTTTGAGACTAAGTTTCCTCATATATAACAATGTAATAATATATATCCTGCTGGATGATTGCAATGATTATATATGATAATGCATATAAAGCCCCGGGCAACTAGCAGACACAATGAAAGGTAGCTGTTATTATTCCACTTACTGAGGCATGAGGCTAGAGATTAGATCTTGTCAAATGTGTGCTCTGTCTCAGAAACTTTACAGGTTAGCTCTTGAAATTATCATAGGGAGCTCAATGAGAAACATGCATCCCACATGGGGTAAGTCATGGATCCAAAGTTAGTCCATGCTGTAGTTTGTCTAAGACAAGATGTGAACCTGGGTCTGGACCCCACCCCTGCCTTGGTGCAATGCAGCTTTTCTGGGAGGTTTTATCAAGTCAAGGGCAGAAGATGAGAAGGTTCCTGGACATGCCAAAACAGCCATGTCCTAAATCAAGCACACTTTCATTTTTGCCAGTCACAAATGCTCAGGAATGCAGGGCGTGTGGTCTTATGCCCAGTGTTAAACTAACAGACATATCTTGTGTGCTAACAAAGCCTAGAACCTATCAGAATTTTGAACTCTGAAGAAACAGCACAGTGCCTATGGACACAGTAACATTCTTTTTTCTTTTTTTTTTAATTTTTGAATTTTGTTTAATTTACTTTTTTTATACAGCAGGTCTCATTAGTCATCAATTTTATACACAGCAGTGTATACATGTCAATCCCAATAGCCCAATTCATCACACCCCCCCCACACCCCCCGCAGCTTTCCCCCCTTGGTGTCCATATGTTTGTTCTCTACATCTGTGTCTCAATTTCTGCCCTGAAATCGGTTACCATTTTTCTAGGTTCCACATATGTGTGTTAATATACGATATTTGTTTTTTCTCTTTCTGACTTACTTCACTCTGTATGACAGTCCCTAGATCCATCCACGTCTCTACAAATGACTTCAATTTTGTTCCTTTTTATGGCTGAGTAATATTCCATTGTATATATGTACCACATCTTCTGTTTATCCATTGTCTGTCGATGGGCATTTAGGTTGCTTCCATGACCTGGCTATTGGAAATAGCGCTGCAATGAACATTGTGGTGCATGTGTCTTTTTGAATTATGCTTTCTTCTGGGTATATGCCCAGTAGTGGGATTGCTGGGTCATATGGTAATTCTATGTTTAGTTTTTTAAGGAAGCTCCATACTGTTCTTCGTAGTGTGTGTATCAATGTACATGCCCACCAACAGTGCAAGAGGGTTCCCTTTTCTCCACAACCCTCTCCAGCATTTGTTGTTTGTAGATTTTCAGGTGATGCTCATTCTAACTGGTGTGAGGTGATACCTCATTGTAGTTTTGATTTGCATTTGTCTAATAATTAGTGATGTTGAGCATCTTTCATGTGCTCGTGGCCCGTCTGTATGTCTTCTTTGGAGAAATGTCTGTTTAGGTCTTCTGCCAATTTTTGGATTGGGTTTGTTTGTTTTTTTAATATTGAGCTGCAAGAGCTGTTTATATATTTTGGAGATTAATCCTTGTCCGTTGATTCATTTGTAAATATTTTCTCCCATTCTGAGGGTTGTCTTTTTGTCTTGTTTATGGTTTCCTTTGCTGTGCAAAACTTTGAAGTTTCATTAGGTCCCATTTGTTTATTTTTGTTTTTATTTCCATTACTCTAAGAGGTGGATCAAAAAGATCTTACTGTGATTTATGTCAAAGAGTGTTCTTCCTATGTTTTCCCCTAAGAGTTTTATAGTGTACGGTCTTACATTTAGGTCTCTAATCCATTTTCAGTTTTTTTGTGTGTGTATGGTGTTAGAGAGTGTTCTAATTTCATTCTTTTACATGCAGCTGTCCAGTTTTCCCAGCACCACTTATTGAAGAGACTGTCTTTTCTCCATGGTATATCCTTGCCTCCTTTGTCATAGATTAGTTGACCATAGGTGTGTAGGTTTATCTCTGGGCTTTCTATCTTGTTCCATTGATGTATGTTTCTGTTTTTGTGCCAGTACCATATTGTCTTGATTACTATAGCTTTGTAGTATAGTCTGAAGTCAGGGAGTCTCCTCCATCTCTGTTTTTTTCCCTCAAGACTGCTTTGCCTATTCGAGGTCTTTTGTGTCTCCATACAAATTTTAAGATGTTTTGTTCTAGTTCCGTAAAAAAATGCCATTGGTAATTTGATAGGGATTGCATTGAATCTGTAGGTTGCTTTGGGTAGTATGGTCATTTTCACAATATTGATTCTTCCAATCCAAGAACATGATATATCTCTCCATCTGTTGGTATCATCTTTAATTTCTTTCATCAGTGTCTTATAGTTTTCTGCAAACAGGTCTTTTGTCTCCCTGGGTAGGTTTATTCATAGGTATATTATTCTTTTTGTTGCAATGGTAAATGGGAGTGTTTCCTTAATTTCTTTTTCAGATTTTTCATCATTAGTGTATAGGAATGCAAGAGATTTCTGTGCATTAATTTTGTATCCTGCAACTTTACCAAATTCATTGATTAGCTCTAGGAGTTTTCTGGTGGCATCTTTAGGATTCTCTATGTATAGTATGTCATCTGAAAACAGTGACAGTTTTACTTCTTTATTTCCATTTTGTATTCCTTTTATTTCTTTTTCTTCTCTGATTGCCGTGGCTAGGACTTCCAAAACTATGTTGAATAATACTGGTGAGAGTGGACATCCTTGTCCTGTTCCTGATCTTAGAGGAAATGCTTTCAGTTTTTCACCACTGAGAATGATGTTTGCTGTGTGTTTGTCATATATGGCCTTTATTATGTTGAGGTAGTTTCCCTCTACGCCCATTTTCTGGAGAGTTTTTAGCACAAATGGGTGTTGAATTTTGTCAAAGGCTTTTTCGGCATCTATTGAGATGATCATGTGGTTTTTCTTCTTCAGTTTGTTAATATGGTTTATCACATTGATTGATTTACGTATATTGAAGAATCCTTGCATCCCTGGGATAATCCCACTTGATCATGGTGTATGATCCGTTTAATGTGTTGTTGGATTCTGTTTGCTAGCATTTTGTTGAGGCTTTTTGCATCTATATTCATCAGTGATATTGGTCTGTAATTTTCTTTTTTTGTAGTATCTTTGTCTGGTTTTGGTATCAGGGTGATGGTGGAGTCATAGAATGAGTTTGGAAGTGTTCCTTTCTCTGCAATTTTTTAGAAGAGTTTGAAAAGGAGGGGTGTTAACTATTCTCTAGATGTTTGATAGAATTCACCTGTGCAGCCATCTGGTCCTGGACTTTGGTTTGTTGGAAGATTTTTAATCACAGTTTCAATTTCATTACTTGTAATTGGTCTGTTCATATTTTCTATTTCTTCCTGGTTCAGTCTTGGAAGGTTATACCTTCTAAGAATTGTCTCCTTTCTTCCAGGTTGTCCATTTTATTGGCATAGAGTTGCTTGTAGTAGTCTCTTAGGACGCTTTGTATTTCTGCGGTTTGTTGTATCTTCTTTTTCCTTTCTAATTTTATCTGATTTGAGTCCTCTCCTTCCTTTTTCTTGATGACTCTGGCTAAGGGTTTATCAATTTTGTTTATCTTCTCAAAGAAACAACTTTTAGTTTTATTGATCTTTGTTATTGTTTTTTTTTTTGTTTCTATTTCATTTATTTCTGCTCTGATCCTTATGATTTCTTTCCTTCTGCTAACTTTGGGTTTTGTTTGTTCTTCTTTCTCTAATTCCTTTAGGTTAAGGTTAAATTGTTATTTGAAGATTTTTCTTGTTTCTTGAGGTAGGCCTTGTTTTAGCTATAAACTTCCCTCTTTTGCTGCATCCCATAGGTTTTGGATCATTGTGTTTTCATTGTAATTTGTCTCTAGGTATTTTTTTGGTTTCCCTCTTTGATTTCTTCAGTGATCTCTTGATTATTTAGTAACGTATTGTTTAGTATCCATGTGTTTGTGTTTTTTACGTTTTTTTCCCTGTAATTCATTTCTAATCTCATAGCGTTGTGGTCAGAAAAGATGCTTGATATGATTTTCAATTTTCTTAAATTTACTGTGGGCTTTATTTGTTGACCCAAGATGTGATCTATCCTGGAGAATGTTCCATGCACACTTGAGAAGAAAGGGTAATCTGCTGTTTTTGAATGGAATGTCCTATAAATATCAATTAAATCTATCTGGCCTATTTTGTCATTTAAAAGCTTCTTGTTTCTTTATTTACTTTCATTTTGGATGATCTGTCCTTTGGTGTAAGTGTGGTGTTAAAGTCCCCCACCAGTATTGTGTTACTGTCGATTTCCTCTTTTATAGCTATTAGCAGTTGCCTTATGTATTGAGGTGCTACTTTGTTGGGTGCATATATATTTATAATTGTTATATCTTCTTCTTGGATTGATCCCTTGATCATTATATAGTGTCCTTCCTTGTTTCTTGTAACATTGTTTATTTTAAAGTCTATTTTATCTGATATGAGTATTGCTACTCCAGCTTTCTTTTGATTTCCATTTGCATGGAATATCTTTTTCCATCCCCTCACTTTCAGTCTGTATGTGTCCCTAGGTCTAAAGTGGGTCTCTTGTAGACAGCATATAGATGAGTCTTGTATTTGTATCCATTCAGCAAGCCTGTGTCTTTTGGTTAGGAGCATTTAACCCATTCACGTTTAAGGTAATTATCGATATCTATGTTCCTATGACCATTTTCTTAAACTGTTTTGGGTTTGTTTTTGTAGGTCCTTTTCTTCTCTTGTGTTTCCTACTTAGAGAAGTTCCTTTAGCATTTGTTGTAGAGCTGCTTTGGTGGTGCTGAATTCTCTTAGCTTTTGCTTGTCTGTAAAACTTTTGATTTCTCCATCGAATCTGAATGAGATCCTTGCTGGGTAGAGTAATCTTGGTTGTAGGTTCTTCCCTTTCATCACTTTAAGTGTATCATGAAACTCCCTTCTGGCTTGTAAAGTTTCTGCTGAGAAATCCGCTGTTAACCTTTTGGGAGTTTCCCTTGTATGTTATTTGTCGTTTTTTCCCTTGCTGCTTTCAATAATTTTTCTTTGTCTTTAATTTTTGCCAATTTGATTACTATGTGTCTCGGTGTGTTTCTCCTTGGATTTATCTTGTATGGGACTCCCTGCACTTCCTGGACTTGGGTGGCTATTTCCTTTCCCATGTTAGGGAAGTTTCGACTATAATCTCTTCTTCAAATATTTTCTTGGGGTCCTTCTCTCTCTCTTCTCCCTTCTGGGACCCCTATAATGTGAATGTTGTTGTGTTTAATGTTGTCCCAGAGGTCTCAGGCTGTCTTCATTTCTTTCATTCTTTTCTCTTTATTCTGTTCCGCAGCAGTGAATTCCACCATTCTGTCTTCCAGGTCACTTATCCGTTCTTCTGCCTCAGTTATTCTGCTATTGATTCCTTCAAGTGTAGTTTTCATTTCAGTTTTTGTATTGTTCATCTCTGTTTTTTTGTTCTTTAATTCTTCTAGATCTTTGTTAAACATTTCTTGCATCCTCTGGATCTCTGCCTCCATTGTTTTTCCGAGGTCCTGTATCATCTTCACTATCGTTATTCTGAATTCTTTTTCTGGAAGGTTGCCTATCTCCACTTCATTTAGTTGTTTTTCTGGGGTTTTATATTTTTCCTTCATCTGGTACATAGCCCTCTGCCTTTCATCTTGTCTATGTTTGTGAATGTGTTTTTTGTTCCACAGGCTGCAGGATTGTAGTTCTTCTTGCTTCTGCTGTCTGCCCTCTGGTGGACGAGGCTATCTAAGAGGCTTGTGCAAGTTTCCTGATGGAAGGGACTAGTGGTGGGTAGAGCTGACTGTTGCTCTGGTGGGCAGAGCTCAGTAAAACTTTAATCCGCTTGACTGATGATGGGTGGGGCTGGATTCCCTCCCTGTTGGTTGTTTGGCCTGAGGCAACCCAACACTGGAGCCTACCTGGGCTCATTGGTGGGGCTAATGGCGGACTCTGGGAGAGCTCATGTCATGGAGTACTTCCCAGAACTTGTGCTGCCAGTGTCCTTGTCCCCACGGTGAGCCACAGACACCCCCACCTCTGCAGGAGACCCTCCAACATTAGCAGGTAGGTCTGGTTCAGTCTCCCCTGGGGTCACTGCTCCTTCCCCTGGGTCCCAATGCACACACTACTTTGTGTGTGCCCTCCAAGAGTGGAGTCTCTGTTTCCTCCAGTCCTGTCAAAGTCCTGCAATCAAATCCCACTAACCCTCAAAGTCTGATTCTCTAGGAATTCCTCCTCCCGTTGCTGGACCCCCAGGTTGGAAACCTGACTTGGGGCTCAGAACCTTCACTCCAGTGGGTTAACTTCTGTGGTATAAGTGTTCTCTAGTCTGTGAGTTACCCCACCCTGCAGTTATGGGATTTGATTTTGCTGTGATTGCGCCCCTCCTACCATCTCATTGTGGCTTCTCTTCCTTTGTCTTTGGATGTGGGGTATCATTTTGGTGAGTTCCAGTGTCTTCCTGTCAATGAGTGTCCAGTAGCTAGTTGTGATTCTGGTGTTCTCACAAGAGGAGTGAGAGCATGTCCTTCTACTCCACCATCTGGTTCCTAATCTTCCACAGTAACATTCTTAAGTCCAAAGCAAGGATACCAAATTATGGTAACTTTCATTTTTTATATTTAATAAATGAATCCTTTAATCCACTCACAGAATATTTACATAACAACTAATTTAAGAAGCAGTGTTCGTTGTTATAGGTTAAATTTTGTTCACCCCAAATTTGTAAGTTGGAGTCCTAAGCCCCAGAACCTCAGAATATGACTGTATTTGGAGAGAGGGCCTTTAAAGAGGTAATCAGGTTAAAATGAGGTCATGAGTGTGGACCCTGATCCTACCTCATTGGTGTCCTTATGAAAAGGGGAAATCTGGAGACAGACACACAGAGTGAGGATAATGTGAGAACTCATGGGGGAGAAAACCATCTACAAACCAAGCAGAGAAGCCTCAGAAGAAACCACTCTGCTGATACCTTGATTTTTGTACTCCCAGCCTCCAGAATTATGAGAAATACATGTCTGTTGTTTATTAGATTCCCAACCTATGGTGGTTTCTTTCTTTCTTTTTCTTTTCCAGCAGCTGGAATAGACTAAAAGAGGTGAGTTCAACTTTTCCATCTCTTTGAGGGACTCCTGCTTCCTGCCTCACGCTCTTCTGTGGAAGTTGTAAGATGAAATTGGCCTGCAGTGTGAAAAGACTGCACTGTTTGGAAGAATTTAAAGGTCATGTATGGCCTTTGGACTTTTGGAACTTTGCAAAGCAAGTATTTTTGTGTTTCTGGCTCTCTATTGTGGGAAGCCTTTTCAAAAGAAGCAAAGTCAGTGGAAGTCCCACATGTACAAGTTCTAACCTAAGCAGAAGGCTTGGCAAGCCATGTCATCTGAGAACAAAGCCGCCAGCATCCTCCCTCCAGAGACAAAACGCATTATTTCTATGACATGCTTGGTCTCCATCTGCTCAGAGAAAAGGAGTGAATCTCCCATATGCCTCACCATTGGGCTGGTCTCGCCTAGGAGTATGGCTCTCCCCACAATGCAGATTTGAATGTTAAGTAACTTTAGCCTGCTTTAACGGAAATACCATATGGGAACAAAATGGTTGAAAACAAATGAATACCTTGATTATTTTGCTCTATTTTGGTGTTAATAAAAGCAATTGCCTCTAATCACTGATCAGTTTCTAACAATTTTGGGAAATCTGTTATTTATTTATTTATTTATTTATTTATTTATTTATTTATTTATTTTCTGAAGAATTCTCAAGCAATACCCATCATTCTCATTGTGGAAATTTTATATTCATGAAAAAATTAAATACCCCCAATTATGTGATATGGTCATATTTTCCACATAAACACAGGCCTTTATTTCCTCTTTCAGTACCCAGAGCCAATACAATATGTAATTTGCTAGACTATTTGGCAACTAAGATTGATTAAGACCCTGCTGTTTGCAGTTAATATGGTGCATAACTTGAGTTTGAGGCCAGAAAATGAAATAGGGCTGATACTGAACTGTTCCTTTGTTTGAGGGAGTGAAAGTTTCATGGGACATTGTGCCTAGTTTGGTAGGATATTGTTACAGAAATGACAAAAAAGAAAAAATATTATTTTATTTAAGATTTGTATATTATATTCTTAGTTTTTACATTTGATTGCAAAGTTACCATTCTAAGGGAAAACACTAGGCTCAGTCCTGCAGAGGACTTAGTGGTGAGGCAAGCAGTGTGAGATCCCTACATCTGTCACATGGTACCTGCCATGCCATGACCACAGATGACATCCCTCATCCTGCAGGGTGATGTTGTCAATGCTTGTTCTGGGGTACAAAGAAGACAAGGTGAGCTAGTGTCAAGATCAAGACAAACTCATTTAAGAAGATTGAACTAGAAGTAAATGAAAAATTACAGACAAAAATCAAAGAACTTAGAAGCGTTTACAAATCATTGTTGAATGAATGAATGAGTGATATTATTCTTTTCTTCTGGAAGAGCTGTTATACAGCCCTTCAGATGGAATTATTAGGGAAGGAGAAAGTTCTGATGAGAGATAGGACAAGACTAGAGGAAGGCTATTCCCAGGGGCACCATGTCCTGTGCATGATTTAGTCTAGAAGATTTGCTCCCTGTCCCTTTAAACTTCTCAGTGTGGCGGGAGGTGATTAGGGCTCAGTTCTCCAAATTGACTGGAGAGAAAGGGAATGGTCAGAGCAACCAATGAGGTGGGTCCTGTGCAGCTCTCTAGTCTGGACCATGAATGACACTCTGTGACCAGTGATGCCATGGGCCCTGCACTAAAGAGTGCAGTCCTTCAGAAGGTCAGGATTGTCAATCAGACCCTAGAAGATATTAAACAACATAGAGCAAAAGTGGTTAGGAAAGCTCAAAGGAACCTGAAGATTGTGCATTCATGTACCATACACCAAATACAAAGTAAGATGAAACCAAAATAAATGCATGGCTCTACTTACCAGTTGAAGGTTTGTCTCCAGTCCTCCAAGATAATGCATTAAAATCCACTATATAACAGGTAAGAGTGAGAAATAGAGATGGGAGATAGTATACCAGCAGTGGACAGTAGCGCTTACCATTAGGGTAGAGGGAGATGAGCCCAAGAATTCGGGGTAAAACGAGCACAGAGGGAATGGAAAGAATCCAGCAGCCAGCACAATAATCAACTCTGTGGCACTGTGGCCCACGTTAATGCTACTAAAACTAAGCTTGATAGAGTAGTGCCAGTGCCACGCAGTTAGGAATCAATGCAGCACATAGCTCCAGTCTGAAACATACCAGTTTAGTTTCACTTCAAAAATATTTCAGTTGGATAGATTGGTTACCCATTTGGAAGGTTCTCAGGGAGAAATAGGAAAGCAGCAACGATTTATGACCTTTGCAGTTGTCCAAGTCTGGAGAGCGCACCGTGTAACCTTTGAATATCTGCCTGCGGCATGCCTCTGACCTTCATCCTGGTTCTGTGTTCAGCCAACCAGTGCACTAAACCCACTAGGCTAGATTATTCTGTACCTGAGTCAGCTTAGTTCAACTTAATTTCGAGGTGCCTCAAAGCACCAAAATGTAAACCTCTCTCTCTGAGACCATGGGTCATTGGAATGCAGGAAGTTTTTTTCTAAAGGCAGTGTGGAGAGCATTATTAGAAAGTAAATAAACCTTGACCACATCTATTTTCTTTGGGACCAGGGCTCCACCTCCTCTGAGGATCCACTGCAACGTAGGCAGGTGGTCCCATGGGGGAGCTGTTGTATGATGGGTTCCAGCCTCAGGTGGGATTAGAAGGCAGCGGAGGAGGTGGCTCTTGAGAGCGTTTACAACGCTAGGATTCTATAAATCTGTGGTAACCTAATCAAGAAACATTTTCCTTTTTCCTTTTTTTTTCTAACCACTTGGTTTTGTCAATAGCTTAAGCATTCCAGAATATAGCCCTGGACTATTTTCCCTGCTTGGTTGCTAGGAATGGATCTGCTGAAAATCTTGGGTTAAAGGAAGGTGCTGGTAGTACCAGAATGGATTGTGGGTCAGTTGCAGAGTCCACTGAGGTTAGATGGAGACGGTTCATGGTCAGCAAGCCCATTGAGCTGGTACCTCTATGGACCCAACGTATTTTCACCTCCCCATCATATCATATGCGAATGATGATAGTGACAAGGACCCAGACGGTTACTCTTCACGGATATTTCTGTGCCAGGAGAGAGGAGGATGTGCAAGAATCATCAGACAAGCCCCACGAGGAATGACTTTAAACCACCACATAAATGCACTGATATAAAGATGCTCTGCTCCTTTGGTAACTTCACAAGTGTGGAAAATAAGGCTAAGAGAATTTAAATCGTTGGAACAGGTTCTGAGTGATGATAACTTTGGAAATCTTTATCCTGGAGGAGATGGGAATCTAAAACACCCAGCAGCCTCTCATACTCTGGGTTCTCTCCAGAGTCTCCGTCCATCAGAGATTATGGGTCTGTCTTTGGCATCCAGCTCTTTAGGCTGTCATGCTTGGGGAGGATTTTCCACCTATCTGACTAAAGAATCTCTTGTTTACAGGTTTCTCAGCATGACTCTTCTGTACACATTTTTTGGACAATGCAACATTTTAAAAGACCGTCTTTAACAGAAAGAATGGCTTGCATTTGTGGGTGTTTGTATTCTGAGGGAAGCCTGGAGACACGTGTACTGGGGCTAGCACTCACCTAGCCAGCGTGAGTCTTCCTGTGGAGCTGGCCATGGTGGGCATGATCCCCAGACTCTGGGACTGTTCTCTGCCCAAGCATAGGAAGCCTCCAGCAGGCAGGGATGTGTCCTAATTAGGTAAAGCTGGTGTCTTGGTGGGTTAAATCTACTTTTCCCTTAGGCATTGGAAACTACAAGAGGGATCTTTTCTATCTTCCCTCCAGATATATTGTGCTTTTTAAATCTGGAAAATTTACTTCCATTAAATCAATGTAAACATGACCCTGAATCAATTTCATGGCTCACTTTATTTAACTGAGATAAACAATTAGATCAAGATGTTGAAAAATAAAAACCCCAGAAATCATAACATTTATGTCCTACTCTTATTAATAATTTCTCAATACAACTCCATTCTTGGGCTGCTAACTACAGAGAAACCAACACCTTGAGTTATTAGAATAAAAGGCAAAGCCTCTTTGTGGTCACAGGTCCAGTGTAAGTAGCCTGTGCCCAGGTTGAAGCGCACTCAACGTGCATGGCCAAGAGAAGCCTGGACTTTGGTCTTCCCAGGATCCTGCTATTTGTGAACAGAAATGCAGGTTGGGTCTGGATGCTGTGAGGCTGAGGCTCCCCAGCAGAATGATGCCCTCTGATTTTCTCTGGCCCCAGACAAAGATAAACAATGGCGGACACTAGTTTAAGTGGAAAGGAAAGATTTTAATCAGTGATATACTGTTGCAGTGAGAGAATGAGCCCAGCATGAACTGAAATCTACTTGCATTTGTACAGAGGTGACTGGGAGTATTAAAGAGAGAATTGGGGAATGTGGGAGAGGGGAACAGGGGCTCAGGAGAGTCAGGGATGTGAAAAGTACACAAAATACTAAGAGGGGCTTGGCCCGTGTGAAACCCATCTGGCACTTATTGAAGTGGGGCTTCTGCCCTCCGGTAGAAGCTGGGACTCGGGGCCTTGTCGTCAGTGTTGGTGGGACACAGTCAGCTCTTCTGGCAGCCTGGAGGTTTTTCAGGCACTTTAAGGAGGCCCAGGCTCATCCATGGGATGTGGCCTTGAGTTGTTAAAGACTTTGTTAGTGTTTGCTCAGGTCCTTATAGGCCCAGGTTGAGGTTTAGTCTCGAAGTCTTTGTCAAAGCTCACAGAAAAGGTTTTCTCTATTGAATCTTTTTATTATTCTTTTTTGCTCTTTCTCACTCGCTCTCTCTCTCCCTTTCTCCCTTTCCCTCTCCCTCTCCCTCTTTTGTTTTATTTTTAGGTGTTACTGCGCCATCCTGCCATCTGCCATTCTCTCTGCATCCTCCCAGAGTCCTTAAATCTATTCATTAAACACTTCCCTTAATAGATTACTGATCTACCTGCTGTTCTAATTCATTTGGCTGATGCTAGAAAGAGCTTGAGTTTACAGGAAGATTCTTCTTTCACTAGGATATAATTTTTTAAATGGAAGAGAAATCTAATTGTGAAAATAATCTATAGCATTGCTGTTCAACATAGGACACAGTGAATATTTGGATCACAGCACTTTCAGGTTTAAAGGCCTTGGGGACCAACTGTTTCATTTCACAGAGGAGGAAACTGAGGGCAAGAGATACACAAATTTCTTTTTGAGACACTCTTGGCTGCCCCTGTGTCATGGTGTATTGGAGGGAATTCCCAGTGGGTCCTTAAGACCTGTTGACATGACCATCTTTATGCTGATGTCTTGCCAATTCTGTGGGTCTCAACTTAGTGCTCTCCCTGGATTCTACAAACCTCCTGTCGATTCTGCTAGAATCTTAAATCACAGCTTTGTGAATGTTTTCTTTTTCTTCCAACCATGTTTTTAAAGTTTTGTTTTTTTGTTTTTTTTGTTTTTTTCCCCTATCCACCTAGGTCCTTCCCTCTCACACCTCCGTCCAATTCAGGATTAGGGTTTTGAAAATGTAAAGCCAAAGTTGACTCCTTTCAGTCTTGGAAATTCTGCTGTGACATATTATGGCTTGAATGGCGTCCCCCTCAAAATTCACATGCTGAAGTCCTCACCCCTAGTACCTTAGAATATCATTTTATTTGGAGATAAGATCTTTGCAGATGTAATAAGTCAAAATAAGGTCATTAGAGAAGGTCTTAATCCAATATGACTGGTGTCCTTATAAGAAGAAGAAATTTGGAGAAATACACACATAGAGGGAAGATGGCATGAAAACACAAGGGAACAGGTGATCATTCACAAGCCAAGGAGAGAGCCCGGAACAATCTCCCTCACAGTCTAAGAGGGAACCAACCCTGCTGACACCTTGATCTCGGACTTCCAGTCTCCAGAACTGGGAGATGATAAATTTCTGTTGTTTAAGCCACTTAGTCTGTGGTACTTTGTAATGGTAGCCCTACCAGACTAATACACTGATCCTCCTGGTGTGTTAAGTGTATTGTGCATGAGACAGCTGGATGGCTGGAAGACCCTAGTTAACATTTAGGGTAGTATTTCACCCATGTACAATGTGTTGAACCTGGAGTGGAGAATACTTAAAGCTGCCACCTTGGCCTCCATTGCCTTCCTCTTAGTCTGTAGGCTGTTTGAGGGGACTTCATGAATCTTCAGCATCTGTTAGAGCATAATTAGGGGGAAAAAACCAAGAATCGCCTTTTACAAATGAGGATACTGGTGTCTACAGATGTTGGTATTTGTCAATAAGACCTTTGTTTAAACGACGTGTAGTTGGTTTGTGCTTGAAAAGATTTTGTATGTCTGCTGCTCTTTCTTTTTAAATTACTATACTTATTGGTAGAAAATGGAATTGGCAAAGATAGCCAAAAGCATGCTGAGTATAGAAGAGAAAATGCAACTTTATAAAGATCAGCAATGGAGTAAAAGAATTGATTAAGTAGAATTTCAATTTTTAGGCCTATATTTATTTTATAAAAATAGAGATACCAAATAGAAAACCATGTGAAAATCAGCAAATATTCTCTCATGCCCACTTATTGCTGCTACCATAGTAAGTCTCATAGTGGATGAGATGGAGAATAAGACACTAGTTTCTTTCCCTCTGGCATTTCCTCTGGCCAGTTTTAAAATCATTGAAACATATACACAATTTATTAAGGACAAAAGTTATGCTCGGTGTGACATAGTGTTGATGAACAAACATTGCACTCATTGTCTTATCTTAATCCTAAAACTAACCTTAAGAGGGAAATATTTATTCTCACAATACAGACGAGGAAACAGGCCCAGAAAGCAGCAGTGAATTGATGATGGTGTGAGTGAGGGAAGGGCCATGCTGGACCGGAGCTCAGGTCCTAGACCTCAGATCAAGAGGCAGCTCCTCTCTCCATAGGGTCAGGCAGGGCAGCTTCAAGGTGTGTGACCTACACAGTCACACAGAGCCCCAGGGTCAACGACCCTGTGTCGGATTTAATGTTCTGCTCTCATTATCTTGAAATTCCTAATTCTTTTTGAACAAGAGGCTTGTATTTTCACTTTACATTGGGTCCTACTACTTATTTAGTCTATCTTGGGTGCAGGCAGTCACTTTTCATGTTGAAGTTAGACAAATGGTATAAATCTTTCTGCCACAATGTTAGTCTCATGACTTATTTTTAAATGGCTCAAATCTATACATGATTATTGGAATATAATTGGATCACTGGGAGGTTGCACAGTAAAAATTCACATATGCCTTCCTTCTGTAGCTACCAAATTCTTAGGCTTCTTTAAGAAAAGCAGTAATGAGGCATTTATACTTTCACCATGATGTATACACTTGAAGATTCTTAGGAATAATAAAACCTAGCACTTTAATATTCCTTTGAGGCACATCAGTGCTTTATCAACATTTAAAGTTGAGAAAAATAAATAAATCTTTTGTCAAAAGTCTGTATCAAAGAGAGCACCTTTTTATTAAAAAGCCAAATAAAGCATACTTAATGTCTCTCTACTTAGTTGCAAAGAGAAACATTGATTTTCTTAGAAAGGACAGGAGGTTTAGAGGAAAAGAGAAGAATCTTTGAGTCAGAAAAACCTGGATTCAAATCTGATCTCTGGGATTTACTAGACTCTCACTAAGACTCCCTAACTTCATTTTCTAACCTATAAAAGGAAAATAATCAAACTTTTTGCAGAATCCCTTTGCACATTAGATGGTATATGGCTACAAAGTACCTATGAAATTAACTGACACATATTATCTATTTCAAAATTATTGTATTTGTTTTCTCTCATGGAACCATTTCTTCAAACATTTGATAATGATATAACTATGAATAAGAATGTTTAATACAAAGGATTAATCATAGAACTTTTAAGAAAGAAGTGAAAGCCATGGTGATATCTGATATATATATACCCTTAAATGGTGCACTTCAGAAAGAATAACAAATTTAGGTAAAAACTTGTGACCAGAATTCAACAAGCAAAAATAATTTGAGACTTACCTCAGCTCAAGAGCTCTCTGCCTGTCAAAGTAAAGAATTGAGGGTTACCAAAACCACTGAAAACATATTCAGATTTGTTAAATAGTATGTTGGTCAAAATAGTGACCAGTTTGAGACTGTGGATCGTATTTCCCAGTTTGCTTGGATGAAATACTTCACCTGGCCCTGGGAATTTGATCATTGGGCTGGTGTGTCCTAAATTCACTATCATTATAATTTAATAGATAATTTTATAAAGCTAGAAAAAGACCAGTACCTCTTTTCATTTTACTTCAAATGACCAGGTCTGATGCCGTGTTATTTCTCAGACTACCTGCCCTGCTTGGTCACTTACTTGGAAAAACAATTAATACATAAGAAGTGGATGGAATATGATGGGATAGACCAGGGAAAATTCCTGGTAAGAACTGAGGCCCTCTGAGATCATCCTGTGATGGATCTTTCTTCCCACAGGAAGCAGAACCTGGGTCTATTACTCTTGATCCAGGTGCAGCAACAATGTTTGTCTCTTCCCAGAACGTAGGCTGTGTCTTCAACAGAGAAGGAGAACAGGTAACGGTTGTGAATTTCCTGCGTAAAGTTATTTTTTAATTTTTCTTTTTTAAATGTCAGCTTTTAAGAGAATGGAATGAGGAGGCAAAAGAGAAAGA
This sequence comes from Balaenoptera musculus, assembly GCF_009873245.2. NCBI lineage: Eukaryota > Metazoa > Chordata > Mammalia > Artiodactyla > Balaenopteridae > Balaenoptera > Balaenoptera musculus. Next base: position 86,405,344 of record NC_045797.1, read on the forward strand.
ACATCTTATTTCTTCCCATGTTCAGGTAAGATCACTGCGCTCTCCTCTTAGGTCCCTAAGGAACCCCTAGGGAGCAGCTGCATTTTCCTGACATGGTTTGACTTCTGCTGGTCAGCTCTTGGCATCTCTGTCCTGCGTCCTTGGTGGGGTTGCTCTGCCCCATCCCCTCCCATGGCTGCCCACTCTTCCTTCACAACTGGGACCAGCGCCCCCATGTGATCTGAGGAGGTGCGCTGGCTGATACACTGTTGGCCTTATTCACTGGAACCTGACACAGTCCATCTAGCTGCTTCTAGATTTCTCTACATTTAGAGCTCACAGGCTGAACCCAGCTTCCATTTTCCTTGTCAGGCTGTCTTGTATCAACACTTTTGTCTAGGATGGCCTGCACAGGGGCTGGGATGCCAGGAAAGACAACTAAGCCCAGGTCAAGGACAAGGAGTTCTCCAAAGAACAGTGGTTGGGCTCTAGCCCAGCAAAGCCACTTCTCGCAGAACAAAGAGACAGTTTGTCTCAGTGATAACACAGGATTTCAACTAAGGAGACTGAAACTACACGAAATATTTTTTAAAGTCTTGTTTGCAGCCTTAAGACAATCCCCAGACCCAGTCAACACAGAGCATCCACATACAGAGATCACATTTATTCTCATGACAACCTTACACTATTATGGGTAAGGAAACTGAAGCGCAGAGAATTTAAATAATTTCCCCCAGATTACACAACTTGTGTGTACCAGTGCTATGATTTAAACTGATTCCAAAAGCCTCTTCCCTTTTTTTTTTCCCCTTTTGCTGTAAAATATAGTAGCTCTGCTACTCCCAACTGCATAGTCTTGGGCGTATTTAACCTCTTTATGACTTAATTTAAGAGATGATCTCCAAGGAAATTTTCAGCTCAAGTCAAGGAGCCATCATGAGCTCAACCAAACAAAAATGGAAATCTCAGGTCTCAAATGCAGCAAAGGATTTTTGTTTTTCAAATACAAAGTGTGTGTTTGCAAAGGAAAGAAGCACTTCTGTAATATTTAGGTGGAAGGAGAGGGGGACAGTCGTCCCCACTCTTAGCTCTCTCACTTCTGGAGACTTAAAATGGATTGGGTTTGTCTTTTCTTTGGCTTGTTTGTTTGTTTGTTTTAACTTGACTCTCCTTTTCACTTGACTTCTTGAAAAGTCCCAGATGGAATAACAAAGCTCTCGAAACTCTGCCTAGCCACCAGGCTTGCTAAAACAACCAGGACAAAAAAAGCTGTTAAAATCCCTGTTCAGAATGGATGGCCATCTGCTTTATCCTGCTTTCTCACCTTCCAAATGGCTGTAGATAAGGCAGGATAGGGTTCCTTTCCTATCACTCAGGCTGAGGCTTAAAGGGAATCTGAGACTTCAGAAACTCAGCAGAGCTTCAGAATATAAAATGAAGACTTAACTCTTCAATGGCCAGTAACTGTGTTTTTATTTTCCTGCCTTGTTTCCAAGTGTGCTTTGACATCGACCTTAATTATCACAGAGAACTGTGCACACCAGAGGTTTCTTTGGAGAGATGTTTGTTGTATTTTTTTTTTCTTCTGCCCCTAAAGAGGAAAAGAAAACACAATGAATCAGCTTGAAAATCAGAGAAAGAGAGCGAGCAATAGAGAGAGACAGAGAGAGAGAGAGAGAGAATAAAGATTACCTGATTTAACTCATGTTTGGGAAGGTATATTTGGTGGAGGCGTGAGTGCCGGAATGTTTCAGCGTTTTCAGGACTCTAAAGATTCCTATTTATTGTCAGTCTGTTTATGCTCTATCATGTGTGGTAGCATAGGATATCAAAGGAAGAAGGTCTATGGGGCTGCCACCATTTTCAATGAAAAATGTCTCTTCTCCTCATGCACGGCGTTCTAATGTGGCACAGATGGAAACGTGTGCTTTTCTGTTTTACTGTTTCTGTACATTACACAGGCAATAAACACTGGCCAAATCAAGCTGTAATTTCTAAGGTTCCATATGACCTTTTTTTACCAGTATCAGCTGCAACACTTTACGGGTCCCCTAGATCCCCTAGGGAAAGCTGCCCAGGTTCCCAGGTTTTATAGACCATTTCAAGGAGACCTCACAAATACAATGGATGAAAAGCATGGTCCATAGTTTTAATATCCATGCAGTTAGTGCTGTGTTTGCTTGTGATAGTTTGCGCACTTCAATTATGAATTGAGCAGACTCCCTCTTTAAACTCATATTTATTCACTTATTCTTTCTAAAAATTCATTTTCAGTTCTCCTGAGACCTTTTTTTTTTTTTTTAATTGTCTAGGGTGAATCCATGTAGTGTGAGAGGTGGGAGGGAAGAATTGTTTTTCAACGGAGTGTTTGTTCTGCCCCAGAATTCAGAGAAGGTCCTATGGGCTCTGAACGCAAGAGAACTGGGTTCCTGTGTAAAAAGTAGGGAGATTGCTTCCAGTCTTCTAGTGCAATCACTTGGAAGAAAAGAGACAGACAGAGGGACTGAATAGATGCAAATGTGACCCAGCTCCACATCCGAGAGATGAACATTAGTTGCATGCCTATCATGAGAAAGGTATCAGGGATTTTTGAAGGATCATCTAATTCAGTCACAGCAGACCACAAATTAGGTGTTATCATTTTCATGTCACAGATAAAGAAACTGGATTTTGGACCTGCTGAGGACCTTCGAGTCATACAGCTAGGACTGGTGCTGAGCTGGATGTTGACATGAGAGGTGTCCAAAGAGGTGTCCAAATACCAAAGTCCATGATTTTTTTCTTTTTTGTTTTTTATTTAGTGCTGCCCAATCTATTCTGGTTTTCTGACAATTGGACAAGGCTCAGTATGACCATCAAAAGTCCATCTTCATGCCTTTAGGTGTGTCTTTGTTGGCCACACTATTTTGTTGGTCCAGTGACCTGCGTTCTTTAATACAGGCTTCCTACCAGATTAAGGGGAATTTATTCCCTGCTACCTGGAAGCCTGGGGTGTCAAAGTCAGCACTGTGGCAAGGTGACCCCGAGGGGAGGGGAAGGGAAGGGACTTGAGTACCAGGGGAGACTTTCCCTCTGTCTTCTAAGAGAGAAGTGCCTGGAGGGGCAGGATGCAGGTCGTTAGTGGTCCACAGCCCACAGACCAGCTCAGGTTCTGCAAGTGGGGACTTCCTGGCTGACTTTCAACAACACTTCAAAATGATCCTGTACTTCCAACAAGACCTTCCCACGCGGTCCCCATGTAGGTTCATCTTCACTGGGATTTCAGAATGGTGGGGCCTGGACTTTGACTTCCTTGAAGAAAAGGTCCTCCACTTAGTTTTCTGGTGCTTCCAGCTCATATATGAAAAGAGCTTGATTACTCCTCATGAAATTAATGGTTTCAAATAGGTGTGTGACTGACACAAATCTTCGTTTAGTAAGTTTTTTCTTTTCTAAATATCATGACGAAGAAAATAATTTTTCTTTGAAGTATGGTTGATTTACAATGTTGTGTTAATTTCAGGTGTACAGCAAAGTGACTATATATATAGTTATATATATGTATATGCACACATATATATTTTTTCAGATTATTTTCCATTATAGTTTATTACAAGATATTGAATATAGTTCCCTGTGCTATATAGTAGGTCCTTGTTGTTTATCTATTTTATATATAATAGTGTGTAACTGTCAATCCCAAACTCCTAATTTAAATAATTTAAAATGAAAAGAATTTCTAAAAATTCGTTTCTAAAACCCAAAATGTTGCAATGGCTTCTCTTTTCCCGGATGATCAAATTCAACCCATCATACATGCAGCCTGTCCCAGAGCTTAGATCTTCATCAGAGCTTAAATCTTGTTGTTTGGCAAATACTCTCTCCTTGACCAAACTTCAGTCTGGCTGTTGTCAACCTTCTCAGCTAAGCCTGGACCTGGGCCCTCATCATGTCTTTGGTCTGCATAGCCCAGCCTGAGCAAAGAATCCTGCTGTCTCATTCTCTTTCCTTGATGTCTGATCAGGTTCTTCATCCCCTACCTTTGGCATCTAAGTCCTTGGCCAGTGTAGCCAGACTCCCTCTCCCATAATTTTCCATCTGCTGACCCCTCCCTCCATTTCTTGGCTGTGGATCCTCATCTGTCTTTGCTATATTAGGAACTGAGCTTGAATACAATAATCTTGAATATATTCTTTTTTACCATTTCAGTAAATGTCAGGATAATTTTTCTTTAACACGTTCTTCATCAAATGCCCTGTTTCTAACAATACCGAAATATTTTTATTTTGTGAATAAGCCACACTGTGTCTTTCCCCATTTCTATATCTTTTTACACGCGGTTGCTTCTGAAATGCTCTTTCCTTCTTTCTCAACTAGGAGAACTCTTGCTCACTATTTAAGATTCAGCTCAAATGTCACTTCTTTCCACTCTCAGAGCACTTTGAATTTACCTTTCTTAGGCTCCTTATTACATTGCATTTGAGTTAGCTACTGGCTCGTCTGTCTCTCTTGTTCACTGTGAGTTCCTTGAATGGGGTTCCCATTCCTTATTAACATTGGTTAAACATTTTCCCCTCCCTTCCCTGGGTATAGGACCTGCTTCTAATCGGGACTTAAGGAATGCTGATGGCATGAATGATTGCAGTGTGAATGAATGAAACATTCATTTCAAAAAGTGATCATTCTTCCCTTTTCTTTAATTCCATGAGATTTCCACTGGGCAACTCTTAGTGCCTGAATTAAAAGCAAAGTTTTTTGGTTTTTTTTTTTTTCTTCCTTTAAAAAGAATAATCCATATTTAAGACTTGTCACCAATGTATACTGGCCTTTCCAAATGTTTTCATTTTTTTTCTTTTTTGTTTTTTAGAACATGTACCTCTGGGTTCTACTTTGATAAGGAATCCTGTTTTTCTGTGTGTGCTAAACTTGTTACCTATTTTCTCTGGACCCGAAATGGCAGGTCCACACGACATCCTTTCTCACCTTTGTAGCTGTTTTGTTTTTTTCTTTTCCATTTCATGACAGAGTAGGTCACCTAGAGTCAGTGAGAAGATACTTTTTGGACCCTATTTGGACTTTCCAAAAGATGTATTTCTTGGTTACTTTGTGATGAAGGTTGATGACATCATATTCAAATGACTATTATTTGCATAAATCCCTTACAATGCATGATCCACTCATGTTCTCTTCAAGTGTTATCTTGAGGGTAAATGCTAAGATACCCATTCATTTCAGCTTCTACAGGAAAAAACAAAAATACAAAAAAAACCTCTCTTTGCAACCATTTCAACCTGCATTCTTTGTATCAGATACTCAGTTAACTTACTTAACATCCTCAACAGCTCCATCATGTGTTATTGCTATTTTTTAAATTCCTGTCTTCCAGTTGAGTTAAGGAGGTGGGCGACTTGTCCTGTATCCTGTGGCCAGAAAGGGCATCCAGGGACTCCCGGCCGGATGGCGTGGCTGAAGCTCAGGCCTGTCCTCAGCCTTCCATGTTCTCCACCGAAGCTGATGGACCTCTTTTGTATATCATATATATATGATTTTATATAACTTTAGTTCTCCTCTAAACTGTTCAGCTAATAATCTATTTTTAAATAGTTCTGTATCCATTCACAAACTATAAAAACACTTTTGGTATCATTTAGAGCTAATTTAATGAATTCATGCCATTAGTTTGGGTTTACTTTAAACACGCATTTGAGCAGCTCAAATGGAGGCTTCCATGACCTGGTTGGGAACGTGAGGGGTGCCCAAGGGTGGACGCCAGTAAGGCAGAACGGGTATCTCAGTTAGAAACATGTACAGAGTTCCAGTTTCAGAGGTAAGCAGGAAACATGGTGATGGGCTTTGGAGTCAGGGCGCCACCCGTTCACGGGTCATGAAGACTCCGTCACACTCTAGGAACTCTCAGAACTCCAGCCTCCTGCTCTCAGATCAATAGCAACTATCCTGCAGGGTCATTCTGCAGGAATCATGGAAAGGTCCTCACGTAGTACCGATACTCCATAAAGCTTTTTCCTTTAGCCATTAATTAGCTTTATGACCTTCAGGGAAGTTGTTTAACTTCCCCGTGACTGGCTTTCTTCTTGTCAAATGGCAATATTAATACCCGTTTTATCCACACCTAGAGGTTTTTATAAGGGTCAAATGAGATAATAGGTTTGAAAGCATTTGGAAAATATCCAAAGGTAAGCTTCTGTGATTCATGACCCTGATGGTCATTTCAAAGACACCAGAGAGGGAACACTGGGGAAAACAGACTCTCTGATGCTTTCCTCTGGACACAGCAGTAATGACAGTGGTGGTTCTGCATTAAAACCTCTTTTGTCTTTTGTCCTTATATTTTTCAATATAGGTGTGATAGAGAAACTTGCAGATCATTTTTTCTAACCTCAAATGGGTTTTTTTTTTTTTTGTCTATTATATAATATGGTCCTTTTTCTCTTGCTTTGCTATACAGTTTTGATGATAAAGTTACACAACTTGTACTTTTTTAAACCTGTTTTATTATTTAGCATTGAACTCGACATATGTTTATTTATGTATCTCTCACCCTCTGAGAATGTCGGCAGATACGTTATCTTGACACTGAACATGAAGAGAATCTAATTTATTTTTCAGCATGGTTTAGGCTTCAATGAAATTATCTTTCCTTAATTTATGTGCAAATGTATACATCCCTCTAAGATTTTCCCAACATCTTATAGCATTCTTACAGAATCACAAACTAATAGGGCATTTTAAAATTTGGACACGGAGAGCTCTGTTCAAATGAGCTGTAGGAATTCATGGATTAAAATATATCATTTCCCTGAAGAATTTACCTCTACTGGGTGTTGGTTTGTGATTGTGGCAGAAGAACAGAAAGTTGAAAGCAGTGTGTGGGAAGAAAAAGAATCAGAAATACCAAATTATGCACTCTGCCCTGAATGTAATCATATGGAAGTGAGATGCCATAGACAGGATGCATCTCCACACTCAGCAGTGTCATTTTTTCATAAAACACACATAAATAAGTAAATAAAATTTCTGCAAGTCAAACCTCAAGAATTTAGAAAGTTTTTTTTTTTTAATTTGAAAATGATCCTGCCATCTCTTAAAATTTCTAAGCAACTCCAACATGTTATGTATATACTCTTTAATTCATGGTCTCTGAGTTGATCAAGCCCTACATGGCCATTTCCTCTAGGACTGGAGAACATGTGTTGCCAGGTTGAGAGCCCATCCAAGTTCAGTGGTGTGGCCTTTTCAAACTGAACTTAAACCATTTGGTATGCAAGTTCTTTTGGTCCTGGCCAAACATGACTTCCTGTTTCTGAGGAGAAGGGCTTAAAAAGTCTCATAAAAAGACTCAAAGAACTTCTTGGATATCAAAGGGTCCTTACAAAACATTGTTTGATGAGTTAAGTGTATGGAATAAGAAACACACGGAATTCATTTCCTCTAAAATGCACGTGGGATTAAGAGTCATGGAGAAAAGGGCTTAGGAAAATACATTTGAATTTTTATCAAACTTAAAACGTGTAAAACATAACTTGAGTTGCATTAAATGTATAAATCAGGGCTGAAATTATCTATTAAAATGTGCAACTGTTTATACATAAATACACTCATACAGAAGATGAACCTATAAAATAATGTGATAGATGTTTAAGATTCATAATAGAAACTTTATCCCCAAATGATTTTTTGTTTCAAAATAGACAACTTGCAAGGCCCTTACACAGTGTAAGCACCCTGTGCCACTCTGCCTGTTATCCCAGCACCACCACCTGCAAAATGACATGACTTCTTTGTTTCAAAGTTGTCTTCTGGGTTTGGAAAACATTGTTTTGAATAGCTTCAGTCTTCATTTTACAACTATATTTGGAGAAAAAACAAAAAACAAAAAACATTTCATTTAGAGTCAAGTCTCCTGTATAAATTAAGTGATAAATCTGGGAATTCTAATTTAGGCTTAAGAAAATCAGATGTGATTTCATTGTGGGTCTCTTAAACTGGTTCTGTGACAGTCACAACACAGGAGATCCAAAAGTATTTAGAACCATGGAATCATTCTTTGAAGAGACATTCAGACTCATCGGATGATTACTTCAAAGGATGATACCCATTCACATGGGTATATTTTGTGATATCTGTTCAAAATGCATCCATTACTTTACAATGACTGTCTGTTTTGGTGTGTGAGTATGTGTGTTAGCATACAAAAATAAGAGGGAAAACATTGAAACATTGACAGGGTGGGGATCCCCAAATGGTAAGATTATGGGTATTTTTTCTTTTTTCTTTTTTGTACTTATCAATGATCAATTTTTTAAATTGTCTTATATAAGCACCAAGTATCATGCTGATATTTAACAGCTGACTCTCAAAAAAAAAAAAAAAGAAAGAAAGAAAAAAACAAAACAAAACAAACTCTGATCTCTGATCTGTAGTGTTTGCCAATTTCCATGGTGTAAATTCTCCCATTGTGGCTTATTTTAAGTGTCCAATGTGACATCAGTGAATGCATCTTTGGGATGATATGTCCCTATTTGCATCACATGAGCTTGTGCAGGTCATCTTCAGCACACCACTGGAGCACCTGCTCCTTTCATAAACAAGAGGGTATTTTGCATTCAAAGAAAATGGGAATATAAGACTTATACATATGGACACCAAGGGGGGAAAACCGTGGTGGGGTGGGGATGGTGGTGTGCTGAATTGGGCGATTGGGATTGACATGTATACATTGGTGTGTATAAAATTGATGACTGATAAGAACCTGCAGTACAAACAAACAAACAAAAAAAGAAAACAACTAATACTAAACTTTCTTTTGGTTATTTGTATGGAAATATGTTAATATAAATGTTTCAGACATTACTTGAAATTTCTAAAAATCTTATATGTTCTGGTATAATGTTATAAGTCATAATTCTAGTTATTACTTTAAAATGTATATCTCAGAAATAAAAAAACCAAAAAAAAAACAAAAAGAAAAAGCCAGGAGCATCTACAGATTTGGAAGCAAGTATTAAAAAAAAAAAAAAAAAAGACATACATAAAGTCTGACTTTAGATTTTTAAACTTTTTTTTTAATGGAGAAAGGATTTAACTGTTTAAAATGGTTATCTCTGTATCATGATATTAGAATAAGTGAAGATGTATAACGCTTTTCATCTTAGAATTAGCCTTATAATTAGGATGTCCATATACTTTATTGTCTAAACTCTGACAACTTTGAGTGAAAAGGGAGATTTTTATTAGTTTTGCAAGGAGACAAGTGTAACTGGAACTCCCCCTAGAAAACCAGAAAGTATGTTCAGCCAACTTATCCTTGGTATTTTGAGAAACCCTAACCATGACGTAGAACCTGACCCTTGCATGGGTATTGAGGGAGGTGCCGTGAATTGAGTCTTTTTTTTTTTTTTAAAGGTGCAACCCATTCTTTTTTTTTTTAATTTTATTATTTATTTATTTATTTATTTATTTTTGGCTGTGTTGAGTCTTCGTTTCTGTGCGAGGTCTTTCTCTAGTTGTGGCGAGTGGGGGCCACTCTTCATCGCGGTGCGTGGGCCTCTCACTATCTCGGCCTCTCTTGTTGCGAAGCACAGGCTCCAGACGCACAGGCTCAGTAATTGTGGCTCACGGACCTAGTTGCTCTGCGGCATGTGGGATCCTCCCAGACCAGGGCACGAACCTGTGTCCCCTGCATTGGCAGGCAGATTCTCAACCACTGCACCACCAGGGAAGCCCATGAATTGAGTCTCTATCTTGTTTTTTCCTGGTCTGTTCACTGGACATTAGGTACCTCATACATGATGAGCACTGTAATATGTAATGGGGATAAAGAGCCTGAATCAGTATAATGCTGCATAGTTTAGAAAGTACAATAATAGATATTTTGTAAGACGCAGAAGATTGTCGGGAATCCTGAGACATCAGAATGGACGCAAAGGCATGGTTTCATATTCTCATGGTGTGTTTATTTAAAAAAAATTTTTTTTCAAAGAACTTCCTTATTCTTTTTTTAAGATTTACTTATTATTTATTTATTTAATTTATATTTGGCTGCGTCAGGTTTAGTTGTGGCACGCAGGATCTTTCGTTGCGGCTCACGGGCTTCTCTCTAGCTGTGACGTGTGGGTTTTCTCTTCTCTAGTTGTGGCTCGCAGGCTCCAGAGTGCGTGGGCTCTGTAGTTTGCAGCACGCGGGCTCTAGTTGAGGCGCGCGAGCTCAGTAATTGTGGTGCGCGGGCTTATTTGTCCCATGGCTTGTGGGAACTTAGTTCCCCCACCAGGGATCGAACCTGCATTCACTGCATTGTAAGGTGGATTCTTTACCACTGGGCCAGCAGGGAAGTCCCTCTCATTGTGTATTTAGGAAAAGAAGGGCTAGTGTCCCCCACTATTTCCACTTTTCCTTGAGACAGGTGATTAATTTTCCATTATTTAATAAGAATAAAGAAAACACCCCGGATTCCAAGCCTGAAACTTCACTTCCATTTATATGTTGAGTCTGGAAATACAGCACCATTTCCATTAAGTCTATAGAAAATCTACATAAATCCTATGCATCAATCCAGGATGGAATCGATTCATTATTTAAGTATTGCCTCAATTCTCACAACACACCTGAAGCTTTTATCGATTCATGTTGATCAAAATAATCTCTCTCTCTAATGGATTTTATAGCATTTATTGTTGGTACTATCCTATAGCTGTATCTCTGTTGTAGGTATACTATCCTATATAGACACACCCAGGAGATACTATGGGTTTGATTCCAGACCACCACAATAAAACAATTATCACAAAAAAGTGAGTCACGCAGATTTTTTGGTTTCCAAGTGCATATAAGAGTTATGTTTACACTACACTGTAGTCTATTGAGTGTGCAATAGCATTACGTCTAAACAGTGCATAAACCTTAATTTAAAATACTTTATTGCTAAAAAATGCTAACTATCATCTGAATCTTAAGTGGGTCATAATTGTTTTGCAATAGTAACATCAAAGATCACTGATCACAGATCACATAACAAATATAATAATAATAATAAAGTTTGAGGTATTATGAGAATTACCAAAATGTGACACAAAGACACGAAGTGAACAAATGCTGTTATGAAAATGATGCTGATAGACTTGCTCAACACAGGACACAAGGTTGCCTCAGACCTTCAATTTGTAGAGAACACAATAAAACAGAACACAATAAAACGACGTATGCCTGTAGTAGTATTTGTAGATGGTACTTAGCATATATTCTCTTTCATTTGGTTAATTCGCTCATATGTTTTAATTTCTCAACTAAACTGAAAATTGAAAGTCCTGTACAAACAAGATTCGTAGTCTAATATCTGCCTTTCTTTACAAACTGTCTGGGATCATGTTTTGCTCATAGTAATAGCTAAATAAATCTTCATTTATTAATGGATTGAAAGTCACTTTGGAATCTCTGTATTAAGCACAGTATAGGCTAGTGAATACCTGTTAACACTCAGAATGTCTTAATATGAGCAAGAAGTTTAATAAATTCAAATCGAACTTTATAGGACCAAGTGACGACTCTGATAAATCCGAAGGACATGAGAAATGTAACCTAGCTCCACATGAACAAAGCCTTGGCGTCTGCCTCCTAATACAAGCTCATTAATAAGCTTGAAAATATAATCACAGCCATGGGGCTGTGCTCTGACGTGGGTGATTTGCATTGTACCTTTTCACATAATATTTCATATGAATATCGTGCCACAACATAAGTTCAGGATAAGAAGTCCAGAGTTCCAGGACCAGTTCCTGTCTGTCACAAGCTGGCCAGGTGACCCTAGGACAAGAAAGCTGAGGTTTCACCTCCTCTTCAGGCCAGAAGGATCTGCTCCTGATCCGTGGTTCCAGGCTGACCTTTGGTTACGCTGTCTGGCTCAGTTTCCCTGGTAACCTGGCAACAGTAAGATTGTTACTTTTGTTACTAAGCAACCCTCCTTAGGATAACATGCCTGCTGACTGGACCTTGTGTCTGGACTGGAAGGGACAACCAATAAGCTGTAAATACCTGATGGACACTAGGCTTTGGACTTTCCCGGCTATGGTGGCTCCTATAGCTGGTCTGTATTTATACCTGTGAAATTGTGAATTGAAAAAGGTACTGACTACTTTTAGGGTCTCTGGTTTTACTCCAGGAGCTTTTAGTCAAGGCCAGCTCCTGCATCTGCCCTTTGTGGGTCTCCTCTTCTTGCACCTGTGCTGATTATGGTACCTCTTTTGCTGCCAAGCCCCTGCTGTGGGTGAGGAATGCCCCTGCTGCCCATGGCCAGCTTCCACTCCCTCTTCTATTCTTCTGAGCAAACTGGAGCCACATGTGGCTCTGGGTCATCTTGTGGGTGGGAGTGTTTACCTCCGGGGGCAAAGGCTTAGTGCACAGTGGAATATGGAGTTACTACAATTTTTTTTTTTTTTTGCAATGACTTTTTGAAGGCATTTTTGAATCAAGATTTTTTTTGTGAATTGAAATATGTCACATATTTGTTCATTTACGTTTTCAAATGCCTATATAAGCTCAAAATAAAGTACATGAAAATGCTAAGGAATTTAGTACATTGTGCTATAATTGTCTGCTTACTTAGCATCATGTTATTATTACAAGGTGATTATATAAAAAGTTTTGACTCTGAAATAAATTTTCTTGCTCTCAGTATTTCTTCTAGATGTAGCATTCCTTGACTTTTATGATTATGTATTCTATAATGTTATGACTATTATTAATATTAAATGTGTTGTCACTAACATTTTTACCAACTGAAAAATCAACAGATTCTTAGGATTCCATGCAAAAACATTTTCCTCAAATGTTGGCTTATGAAAACTAGGATAACTAAAGGTGGCTTTAATTGCCTTGAGAAGAAGTAATGTCTCCTAAATTAAAGCAAAGTTTAAAAACTTGTATGTATTTATTACATATTAAGTGTCTATATGATACTGATGTGTTTAGATAACACACACATTTATAATACGAATGTGAGTATTTTCAAACTCTAGGATATGACAGATTTTTAAAAACTAAAAGCATCTACTCCTTTCTCATTTCTCAAGACCACTTTGGTAGAGCAGAAGAAGTGCCCTCTGATTGATCTCCGGCCCATGGGGGCAGATCAAGAGGTTCGGAAGGTAACTGGATCTCAAAATGTATAGAATTCTGTTGAATGAAAATCCTATAATTGCAGCCAGAAACATGCTGGAAGGAAGTGCAGACTGGAATGGGTCACAGATCCATAGATGTCTCTTACCAGAACAGATGCTATAACAATATTGCCATAAATAGCACAAACAATTCGAATTTCACCGTATATGGTAGTGCTCAATTAAACAGAAATTTGGATAATGGTAAAAGAACTTGCAAGGAATGGGAAGCCCAATGTTCTTGAATAACTGAGAGTTCACTGAGAAGTTCAAGGCTGGCTCCAGGCATCTAACTAACAAAAACTTGGGATCTGCAGAAATTTTTGCCCTCAGAAATGCCAACATATTTTCCTTTCCATAGATGGTACATTACTTTTAAAATATTGCACCATCTAGCCAAGATACAGGAAGAGGTACTTCCCTGTTTCCGATTCCAGCCTCCATCAAAATTATTTAAAATATATCTTACATTTAAAAATCTTACAAATTGTCAAGACATAGAAAATGAGGGACCAGGGAAGAAAGGAGGTATCAGAAGAAAAGAAGGTTGGGGTTTTGATGGCTTGAGGTCCCCCACACAAAGGCTTTCTTCTGTCAAGGCCCAACCTTTTTTCAGTTTTCCTTTCCACAGAAATTCCCAAGGAGGCAGCTACAAAGAGGCTTGGGATTTTTGAGCATCTTGAATAGATCAGAGGAAGTTCAGATGAATTGAGGAGAAAAAGTGTCCCAAATCATCTGAAGGTCAGAGCCTCCAGGAAAGCAGTGTCAGACGTTCATGAAACAGCAGCTGTTACTAAAAATAAAGGAGAGGATAAGAAAGAGAAGGGACACAGTACAAGGAAGTGGAGTAGCAAGAAAAGAAGTGTGGAAAGCAGGGAAAAGAAGGTGGAGAGGAAAGTGGTGTCAGAAAAGCTGATAGAACCAATGCAGGAGACAGAGAAGAACTGAGGATGAGAGATAGGAAAGGAGGAAGGAACCAAGGAATGGGAAGGGATGAGAAAGAAGGGAGGGAAGAGATCCAGAGATGCTGCCTATTTTGAACTATTAAAAACAAGGTAGATACCAAATCCCGATTGATGCATCGTATTTCTCTGGATGCAAATGTGTCAGATTATATGAAAGACTCAGCAATAGCTATCATTTTATTGACAAAATCATGAATCAGAGATCTATAATGACATTCTGTTGAAAAAGAAAATCTAGTCACAGATTTATTAGTGTTTTTAGAAACTGGAATTCTGCTTAATTTGCTCAGTACCGTTCACTTTCCTTAGCAGGAATACAGACTCAGTAAAGCCAACACAGGAGAACAACTCTACTCATAATCCTCTTATACCTAACTTGTTGTTCTTTTCACAGTGAAATTGAACATATGACCGTGGGCTGTACATTTGCTAATTTTTTGTCTCTGTGTCACATATCAGCCTGTTTTCAATCATTAGTTCTGATAGATATAAGATCATTGACATCTTTTAGAATGAAGTACCCAAGGCGTTTTATCCCAAATTCAATAATCTCAGCCTTTGATTGTCTGGATTTTTTACTCCTGAAGATAAGATAGAAAAATGCATAAAAGGAAAACAGGACCAAAATCCATAAGATGAGCCCCGGGTACGGGACTCATTCCCTTAAGGCCACATTCCCATCACTTTCTTGCTCCTCTGACTTGGATTCCGGGCACAGCTGGAACGGGACACCAGAGCCATGGAGCTGTCTTCTGGACAAGCACACATCATGGGACAGGAGGTGAGGGAAGCTTGTGTATTTCAATGCTGTGGAGGGATTTCACTGAAATCAGCTTCACAAAATGAACAGCTTCACAAAATTGCTCTTTAAAATTGTCTGTTTTGTGGAGTATTATCACGATTCAGTGCATGAAAAGGCCTCACCATCCTAAGCACACACATTAGTGGGGAGATAATTAGGAGTTCAGACCCCTCTTCAGTTGATCACTGCAACCCTCATCCAAGCCATTTTCTAAAGCAATTGAAAATTGCCAGTGAAGAATGCTCAACAATGTTTGCCATGAGACGTTTCAGTATGCAGATCAGCACTGGAGACTTGAAAATACACATCATGTCAAAGCCTCACTGTGTCAAGGATCCATTTCTTTAAAAGAGTACTTGCATATGAATTTAGAATTCAATAGACTATGTCAGCTTCAAGGATGTAGTCAAGGGGTAATGGTTAAATAGTGTAAATTTTTCAAAACTAACTGTTTATGTGACAAAAATAGTGCTATAGTCAATTATTTAAATACAAATTTCTTAAAAATTGAGGAAGTGCACAGGTTAATAGTATTTTCTGTATCTGGGAAAGAAATTAGGATATCAGCAATGTGAAAAGGTTCTAACTGAGGAATAATCACTCCCCAAATCTCAGTTCTCAGAGAAGAGAGCGCCGGTTTTTTGTGATGGTTGACCAGATGGCCGGTCAGGGGACCAGCACTCTGCTGAGATGTATGAGGCTCTCCATCCCCTTGGTCCTACCATCAATCCATGTCTGCTCCCTGCCAAATGGAACAGGGG
Organism: Balaenoptera musculus; assembly: GCF_009873245.2. Classification (NCBI taxonomy): domain Eukaryota; kingdom Metazoa; phylum Chordata; class Mammalia; order Artiodactyla; family Balaenopteridae; genus Balaenoptera; species Balaenoptera musculus. The sequence goes on from NC_045797.1 coordinate 86,420,999, forward strand.
CTGCCACGCCAACCATGCATGACTCCCTTCTCTTCTTTGCCCTCCTTCCATCTGGCCTGGGAAGTGTCCTGACACATGGGTTAACTTCTAGTCCTCCCTACAAATTATGCCACCAGCTGGCAGAGTTGTTCAGCTGGCAGGAAGTGGGCAACGCCATGGACCTTGGCCAGCCATTGTCACTCAACGTCTTTTCTTCCCTTTCCTCTTTTCCTCTCCTGGCTGCTTATTCCTGTCCTGCTCATTCCTAACAGAATGAAGCTGAAAAAATAAATAAACTAAAACAAGGCTGACAGTAACAGTAAAGTCTCCAGAACCTTCCATCTTTTAAAGACATCTCTGATGCTTTCTGAAGTTTGGTCAAATTCTATGGGGCTTGATCTCCCCACCAAATGCATTCTATGAAGGTGAAGATTATGCTGGTGAATTTCTATGGTGACTTATTCACTGTACTCACAACACACTATGCCTGTGGTCACACTCTTTTCCCCAAACTTGCTCTATAAAAGCCACCACCATGATCACCATTTTTTTCTTATTTAACTAAACAACTGCATATCCTTGCAACCCTGCAGGCTGTGGAGATGGCTCCCTCTTGGGAGTTTACAAAGTTGACTCTGATAAGGCTTGCTTGTCAATGTTGTGGTAATTGTTTTGCCATCTTTATCTTGTTTTTATAATTGAATTCTCAACCCCTAGAGAAAGTCCTCTGGGCACAATGTGAAGAGGCATGGTTTCTGCCATTTCTCTAAGCAGAATTAAAAACAGCATGGTCAGAGCACTTAAGAACTGGAGTGATTTTCCAGAGACTCAGTTCCTTGTAGGCAGGGAGTATGCACGATGGTTAGTGTCAGAAAAGCTCAACAGCTCAGCTTTTTCATTTACCAGTTGTATGGTCTTGGGCAAATTATATGATTGCATGAATATTAGTTTATTTGTAAAATGGGAAAAAATAAAGCTGTTTACCTAATAAAGCTTTGATGATTTAAAAAACACTAGTCTGTAATCTGTGTTTAGAAGAATGTCTGGAACAGAGAAAATTCTCAATATTTGTTAGATATTCTTTTTATTTTAATTTTATTATTGTATTATTATCATGTCTATGATCTCCTGGGCTCTAACATGCCTTTGTATTTCTTGTAGTTGCTTAAAATATGTTTGTTGTTTCTTAGTTTCTTTGATTAATGAGTTATTCTTTGTTTAAAGTTTGAAAACACATATATATGTACATATTTAAGCTATACAAAGAATATACACTAAACATCAAGTCTTCTACCCAACCCTCCAAACCTCCTTTTTTTGAGTCAATCACTATTAGCAATTATTTATGTGTCTTCCAAAATATGTGTGCCTGTTTTTCCTTTATATAAAAAAAAAAATCTGCTGAAACTATCTTTATGCTCCTCCCAAGCCCATACTACTGTCTTCCCATCAGAGGTAATCACTATCATGAATTTTATATTTATTTACCTTGTTTTCCTTTTTAATAATTTTACCATGCCTAACTCCAAACAAATTTTTTTTAGTTATGTTTATTTTAAGCTTTATAAAGAGGCTACTGATCAGCTTTTAAATTTATTTTTAATGAGTAGAAGCATGTTATACAAATTTTTCAAACTTTTTTTTCTCTTAACTATAGTCACTGCTTATTTAAAGTATTTGAGTCAATTGTGTGAATCAGAAATTTTTCATAATTGTGAATTGATGAAGATAGAAATAAGACTAGTTTTTAAAAAAATTATGCCTAGAAATAGTATCATTTTAGTGATTCTTCTATAACTTTTTTTTCCCCTCTTTTCAGGTCTCTGACATATTTGGAAACCAAATGGTTAAACACTGATACTTCTAAATTATAAAGGCAGTGCAAAGAGATGAGAACTGGAATTACAGCTCATTTTCTTGTCCGCAGAATGGGCCAGAGTGATGCTGGAGTTGATGGTTCCATCACATCTATGAGAGCTCCAGATATATTTATGATTTGGGGTAATAGCTTAATAACTACTCACATAGGTAGGAATGCTGTTGGGTGACCCTAAAATGAAATCAACTGCTGCATTTCTAATCATTTTAATTAGTCCTTCAGGTTTTTATTAAAATAGGCATAATGTTGATGATGTATATATTAGCTGTTAAAAACTTAGCTTATGATACTTTCCATGCACAAAAAGCAATTAGACTAACAGCACTATAGATTCGGGAGCACAGACTCCAAACGTGTGGTGCTTACAACAATTCCGTATTGAAACAAATTATTTTCCATGTGAAGGTGTTAATGATGAGTCCTCTTACAGTCGTCTGAATTCCTCAGTGGAAGGGAGCGTAAGCAAGCAAGGGACTCAACGTCAGCACCTAGGGTCCCTTTAGGAAATGTGGACATTTCTGAGTGCCTTTGCAGCTGGGGAAAGCTGGAGGCATAGAGGAATCAACCCCAGAAAAATTATTTTTTTGCAGTTTGCATGTATTCACTTTACCTAATCGCTTTATACTCAGTATTTAACTTGCTTCACATTTTCCTGGAAAGAGAAACATACCTCACTTAAGAACATTTAGATAAATACAACCAAAACAATGAGAGATGAGACTCGTTTACACTGATATATGAACCAGTCTAAGAGATCTCCCAGTCTCAGTTTGCTGACTGGTTTGATTGCTTTATTTTAATCATTCTTTGGATCCTCCTTTGTTCCCTCCTTCTTTCCTTCCCCCCTTTCCTTCTTTTATTCCACACTTGATGACAAGCTACTACATGTCAGCCTTAATAGATGCCAGTATTAGGCTCTGGGACAACAAATAGGTCACAGTCACTTGAATTCAAATTAACAAAGAAACAACTAATTTTTGGTCATTTTGGATGTGTGTATTTATACCAGAAGGGTGAGTTTGGTGAAAAAAAGGTGGAGTCAAAGACATGCAGCAAATAACTTAAAGTATCTTAATATAACTAGAACCTCATCTATTATGTGTGTGAGTCTCCTGTTGGCTCTATTTATAAAATGTCTTAAGAAATATTAGGAGGCAAATTAAAAGGAGAGAAATTCCTCTTATGATGGACAAGATAACTCCATCCATACTCTGTATATAAACTATAAAAAGGGATAGAGGAAATATAAGCATTAGTTTACTTGTTAATGGAGAGACTATCAGAGTGTCTCTAGTATATAAAACATGACTTAAAAAATTTTTAATTTCTCTCCTCTTTCTCCCCTCTGCCATCTGACTACATCCGTGGTATTAACTGACTCAATGGGATCACACAAGCCAGGGTAAAGCCATTTGATTGTGAGGTTGCTGGTAGTGCAAATATGCTCCTTCTTTCAGGGTCACTGGGTAGAGACAAGAATAGCAAAAATCATTTAAGAGGTAGAGCAAAGTGCAATGCACAAAGTAGGTAAGCAATTACAACAGAAACACAGTCTGTGCTTGATATGCTGGTCCTATTATTGGGCTACTTACTAAGCTTATACGATAATAGCTAATCCTGAAAATACTGTGCTAAATGAAAGAAGTCAATCTCTAAGATTCTATGTTGTATTATTCTACATATATGGAATGTCCCAGGAAAACCTATAGACACATAGAAATTATGTTAATGGATGCTTGCAGCTGGGGGGTGGGGAGCAGGAAAGAAGAACCAGTCATGAGTAGGGGCTTTCTTTCTGAGTGATGAAAATATTCTAAAATTATATTGTAAAGAGAGTTGCACAACTCTGTGAATATACTAACAGCTGCTGAACTGTATACGTTAAATTGATGAGTTTCATAGTATGTGAAATATATCACAGTAAAGCTGTAAAAAATGAGTTCCCCTAGGGTCGGGATCTTCCCCAGCACCTAATGGCAGCACAGTTTCCCGACTGGAGTAACAGATGAGCCGCCCTACAGGAGAAGCTGGCTCCAGGGGCCTCCGCATGCCCGCCCCTCTTCCATCTGCACTCAAACCTGCCCTTGCTTGGGGGCGTCTTAAGCAGGAGGTGGCCACAAGTCTACTTATCCCGTCAGAAGGACCTAAGGGAAGACGAAGTAGAAAAGGCAGTTGTCCATTCAAGGAAAAAGCGAGAGAAGGAAGAGAGAATTTCTAGTTGTCTGATTCAGTGTCTGCGTTCCTTCAACAGGAGGATCCTTCCTTCCCCTCCCCCAGCTGGCTTTCTTGTTTGCTTGGAGCCCATTTTCCCTTTGATCTGTATCAGTATCTCTTCCTCCTTGGGATAGATTGACTTAACACAGAACAAGAGCCTTCAGTTCCTTAGAGGAGGGTGTATCTGACCTTGATTCACAGGGTCCTCCATTCAGCATTTCGGGGTCTTTACCGTTCAGGTGCAGAAGCTGAGTTAATGGTTCTCTTCAGTTCACAGTTCACCTTTGTCACCGATTTGTGCAAAGGTCCTTTTTAAAAAAAATTCATTTGCATCTTCTCGTATACTCACGATCTAGTCTCGACCCTCCCATTTTTGCAACCACTTAAACGTAGTGGTTTATGTAGTTGTTCATCTGTATCCTTTATAATACGCTTATTCATTCATGTGGTTGTTCATCTGTATCATTTATAATACCCTTAACGATAAACTAGTAAGCATAAAAAAACAGTGCAATTTAGGTAGTTTTATAGACAACACAGAAAGAAAGAAAAGGAGGAAAGCAAGGAAATTGCTTAGGAAAATGGAAGTGATTTGAAACTTGTCTTAGAATAATATAATATCTAAAATAAATATTAGTCTGACAATGAAGGAAGTATTAAAGAAATTTGCTTGTATATTACAAGAAGGTCAAATTGGACGTGCCCCCTTCATCTCCCTAATTCAATTCTGAAGATTCCACTGGAAGAAAGACTGTTGATCAATTACAATACAACAAACTAAATAGAATTATAAAAGCCCCCGATTCAGTGTGTGTTGGGGGCTGAATTGGCCGAAGGTCACGGTGCGGAGATGGGAGAGAGAACATTTTTCTCTTCCCATGTTACCTTGGGAGATCACTGGCTGCTTTTTCACTCTCTCAAGACAAAAAAAAAAGAGAGAAAATTTAGTTAACATTATGCCAGCCTCTGAGCATTTACTCCTCAGTACCAACAGCCTCAAGCCATCAATTAAGGCTTGATTAAAAATGAAAAGACTCTGAACAGAGCAGGGCAGGCGTGAGGAGCAGGTGACAGTTCCAGAGACTCTCTGCATTAGGCATCGACCTTCACTTATTGTGGCCCAGCCCCGGAAGGACAAGGGGAGGACCCCGTCAGCATCCCTCCCTCCCAGTCACACACATCTGAAAATATCAGGTGACTATAAACTCATAAGGATAAATAATGATTCATTTTGAGACAACTAACTGAACATCTTATTTCAGATACAGCATAATTATGAAAGCAGAGAGATCAGGAATTTACAGTAAACTTTCTTATGGAGAATATCTTATATTGGAAGCAAGTATTTTAACTACTATATAAAATCTAGTAGTTAAAATAAAGATATTCATAGACGGGTATATTAAAAAGCTATATGGCTGCAGAACAAATCCATGGCTGGACAGACTAGATAAAAGAGTTCCCAAGGGCACGGAGAAAGAGAAAGAGTTAATATAACAAAAATAAATAAAAATTTAAAAATGAAAAGTTAAATTAGATGCAGGAGGTGATATTACTTTTGAGAACAGAACTGAGAGAGAATAGAAAGGCCAAAAAAACCATCTAAGTGATGCTCTAGAAAGATCGCAAAAATAATCTATTGGTTTCTTAATAGAGTTAAATGAACACGTAAACCGAATAACCTCTTCAAAGTCATTACCTATGAGAAATAAAACTATGCCCACACACCACACGACAATTTGCACATGAATGTTAATGCCAGACTTAGTCACAGTAATCAAAAACTGGAAACAATCCATCAGTGTGTAAACTGATAAACAAAATGTGATACATTCGTGCACCGGACCACTACACAGCAATGAAAATGAACAAATCAGCAATACACGTAACAACATGGATGTATTCCAAAATCATTATGCTAAATGAAAGACGCCAGATGTAAAAAGTGAAACACTATACACTTCATTGCAATGAAATTCTACAAAAGACAAAACCAATCCCTTAGTGAAAGAAAGCAAGTAAGTGGCTGCCTGGAATTGTAGAGGAAGGGAGCTTGACTGCAAAGGTACATGAAGGACTTTTTGGGGGGATGAAATGTGTCTTAGCTATTGTTGTGGTTACAAATATATATAGATTTTTCAACACTCACTGAACTATTGACTTACAAAGAATTCATCTTGTGACATGTAATCATACCTTAATAAAATTTATGTATGTATATGTAAGCATACATATATATGTACAGTCATGCTTGTATTTTCTATCAAAACTCCCCGGAGACACAGAAAGTTTGAAGAAGTAGGTGAAAAAAGTTCTTCAAACTTGAATCAAAAGGAAGAGAATCAAGGGTGAAAATTTAGAAGTAGTCTAAATAGAACTTATACCAAAGAAAACATATCTATATCTATCTATCTATCTATATGTAATAACTAAATATTAGCTAACTAAATAAAACTGTGTATAAAAACATAACACATTTTTACATTTTTGACATCAGTCTCATTAGTATATTAATATAGTAGAATCAAAGATGAAAAATTACATAAAGATTTCAAGAGAGACAGAATAAAGTATTTAATAAAAGTGAACATTAAAACAATATCAGAATACTAGACAGGGAAGAACTATACATAAATGTTATATTATTTTATATAAAAATCCTGCAGCAAACCTCATATTCAATGATGTATCTGATTTCAGCTCTGACTTTATGGAGGTGGATATTTTGTTTGGTTATTTGAGTTTAAAGCTATGAAATCTTTTTTTGCTACCTGGAAACTTTTTAATTGTTTTGTTTTGTTTTCACGGTGTTCATTCCTATATCATTTTACTAATTTCTTTTAGTATACATCTAATAGTTAAAAGGAAATCACGGCAAGATCCTCTTTGTTTATTGTTTGCCTTTGAATAAAGTTTGTTTTTCCTGGATGAGCAATTCTTAAGAGCACAGTGTTGGAGGAGGGTGGGCGGATAAGGAAACATTCAGAAGGGACAACTGGGGAGAACCCCAGAGTATCATGGCGTCACACATACTGTTTCAGCACCAGCTAGGTTTACCAGCCTAGAGCAGCTCTCTGTCAGGAGAAGAAATCTAGTCCTTGATGGGAGTTTAGAGAGTCAGAATGGGCATCAACAAAAAGTCTACAAACAATAAATGCTGGAGAGGGTACAGAGAAAAGGGGGTCCTCCTACACTGTTGGTGGGAATGTAAATTGGTGCAGCCACTGTGGAGAACAGTATGGAGATTCCTTAAAAAACTAAAAATAGAACTACCATACAACCCAGCAATCCCACCACTGGGCATATATTGGGAGAAAACTCTAATTCGGGAAGATACACATATCCCAGTGTTCATAGCAGCATTATTTACAATAGCCAAGACATGGAAGCAACCTAAATGCCCATCAACAGATGAATGGATAAAGAAGTTGTGGGGTGTATACACACACACACACACACACACACACACATATATATGGTGGAATATTACTCAGCCATAAAAAATAATGAAATAATGCCATTTGCAGCAACATGGATGGACCTAGAGATTATTATATTAAGTGAAGTAAGTCAGGAAAAGACAAATATCATATGATATCACTTCTATATGGAATCTAAAAAATAAGATACAAGTGAAATTATATACAAAACAGAAAGAGACTCACAGACATAGAAAACAAACGTATGGGTACCAAAGGGGAGGGGTGGGGGAATAAATTAGGAGGTTGGGATTAACAGATACACACTGCTATATATAAAATAGATAAACATCAAGGACCTACTATATAGCAAAGGTTATATTTTGTAATAACCTATAAGGGAAAATAATCTGAATATATATATATATATAACTGAATCACTTTGCTGTACACCTGGAACTAACACGACATTGTAAATCAACTAGATTTCAATAATAAAAAATAAGAACAGATTGCCATTTCCTGATAAATAAATTAGGGACTACTTTGCCAACATCATAAAGCCTAATTTTTCATAAAACTGTAGAAGCCTAATTCACAGGAGCTGGCTACCTGGTCCTGGAAGGATGAAGAACAAAGTTGAAAATGTTAAAGACCCTAGGGCTTTGAATCAGGTCTTTTAAAATAATGTCTCCTAAAAGGAGAAATAAAAGCTTCCAAAGAGATGTGACAAGTCTCTGGCTGCTGTGAGACGAGGACACCAAGAAGGTGTTGTGTGTTACCTGGGTTAATACACTGTAATCTCAAAGAAAGCTTGGTGAATTCCAATTCAGTGCCCTTCTAATGGTATATTCCAGTAAAAAAATCACACCGTCCCAATAGACCTCAAGTAAACACTTCCAGCTGGAGGAAAGAAGCCTACTTCACAAGGGGAGAATGAGGGTGTTGTCATGACAACTATGAAGAGTGTTTTATTAGATGGCTGAATTGAATGCTGTGCAGAGCTTCCGGGCTCTGTGGTCTTAGTTGAAAGTCTAGGAAGCTGTCTGATGTCTCACGTCCTTAAAATTGTAGAAAAATGTGGCTACTCTGATCTCCAAAGTGTGACCCAGTGAGACACACCCCTTTTATCTTAATCCTGGTGTCTGCTTCAAAACAGATAAACATCTACCTATGTATGTCTATATATATGGAAGGCTCTGGACTACCATTCACTTGTTCTCTGTGCTGGACGTCAAGGCTGCACAAGCCTCTCACTTTAGAGAACGTCTTGACAATATGTTTAGTGCCGAAAGGCCTGGGGAGACTGACCCAGGACCTCGAGGGAGAGCTGCGGATCCTGATGGAGAATCAGGATTTCAGATTTTACTTATCTCAAAGATCTCTTTGTTTCCTTTCATTCAAATTCTTCTCTTCTATAGTTGGAGCTAAGATTTAAGCCAGTCTTTATACAAACTTGTCTCTTCCACAGTTGGAACCAAATTTTAAGTCAGTCTTTATATATGTTTAAAAGCTACTTGACCAAAAAGCTTTCCTCCAGTGCTTTGGTCAGTCTCATTGAAGCCAAATCCAGCCTCTGTACCGCGACACCGAATTAATTTTCAAAGACAGAGTTTTGGGTGAAGTAGAAAAGAATAGCTTTATTGTTTTGCCAGGCAAAGGGGGCCACAGCGGGAAAATGCCCTCAAAGCTGTGTGTCCCCGGAGGGGGTAGTGAGGAGTTTTGTAGTAATGGTTCAAAGAGGGCGTGATCAGCTCATGGACATTCTTCTGATTGGCTGGTGGGATGGTAAGTGGGAGTCGGCATCACCAATCTTCTGGTTTCAACTGGTCTGGGCTCTATGTGGGCAGCAGACAGTTAACTTCTCCCACCTGGAGGGAGTTTCAGTATCTGCAAAACAGCTCAAAGATATTGTTATGTGTATCCCTTGAGGGAGAACCAGGACCCTGCCCCAAGGCTGCACTATGTTTTCTCTTGACTGCCCCTCCCATGTCTCGCATCCCCTCCTTCCCTAATTAGCAACTCTTTGAACCTACTCCTTGGAACTCAGGGAAGGTCATGGAGACTGAATGAAGACTGTTTCCTGTAATCAAGAAATGGGGGACACAAAGAGGCTTTTGTGCCCAGGAGCCCCACAGAGTCCTGCTGGGTATCACCACCAATTTTTGTTTAATCGTGAATATTTTATTCTTTCTTTGAAGGAATTATTAAAAATAAATACCCTAAACTTAACACCAGAGTCCCTAACCATTTAACTTTAGTAAAAAAACCAAATCTTCAAAGCAGCTAATTTTGATTATCCACAAAGACCTTGCATAAGGATAATACAAAACAAGAAGCATTTTTGTAAAAATCACCCTATTTTTTTCCTGAGTAATATTTGAATACACTTAGAACAGTGTAATGTAGCCAAAGAGGTCAGAATGATGCATAGTGCACGGGAGGATCTGAACACAGCTTTTGAATGAATGCTCTGATCCTCATTTTCTTGTATCTACGTTAATTGCAGAACTAAGATCTGAACTCCAGTACTTTGATTTCAGAGGCAGTGCTTTGATCTACTATGCCCACCATCTTCTGAGCACTCATTTATTTGTCATTTTATTTTGTTTTGCATTAGGGAAAGTGGTTGACTTGTTTCCTTTCTCTACCGATTAGAGACAGTGCCCTGTAGATCTACTTCTCTTAATAAAGCATAAAGCAGAGGGCTTGCTTCCAGTAGCTGGAGCCAAGCTGATGGGGAGAACACAAGGGTTTTAGATTCAGACCAAATCTGAATTTCAGCTTGGACACTGTTATGGGCTACTCAAGATCCCCACAAGCCCCCAAATTTATATGCTGAAACCCTAACCCCCAGTACCTCAGTATGTGTCTGTGTGTGGACACAGAGCCTTGAAAGTAGTAATTAAGTTAAAATGAGCCTGTTAGGGTGGGCCCTAATCCAATACGACTGGTCGTCTCATAACAAGAGGAAGAGACACCAGAGGACAGTGAGCAAATAGAAAAGACCACGTAAGGACAGAGCGAGAAGGCGGCCACCTGCCAGCCAAGGAGAGAGGCCCCAGGAAAACCAAACCTGCCGACATCTTGGTCTTGGGCTTCCAGCCTCCACAACTGTAAGAAAATCAATTCCTGTTGTTCGTGGTATTTTGTTAGGACAGTCTGAGCAAACTAATACAGTAGTTGGACTCCTAATCATACTGTGCTCTTAGGCAAGCCACTAAACTATTCTGTGCCACGATTTCACATCTACAGAATTATGGAAGGTGAAAAGCATATGGCACATAGTACTTGTTCGAAAATGGTACCTATTATTAGTGTTATTATATTATTATTATCATTAAGATATTGGACTTCACTAGAGAAAACAGAGTTAATTATACCATAAGTATCTAAACCACCCCTCTGTATGCTGAAGTGAAGGGTACACTACACACTCTCACATATAGATATAAGCCATATCTGATCAGTGTTGTATATACAACTATTTTACTATTTTACTTGTTAAATAACATATTGTACTATTTTATTTATTAAATAACATATATTTATATATTATGTAACTTACTATTTACCCACTTTCCAAGAACAAATGAAAATTGAGCCCATTTCCATAGGTGGTTTATGCAAAATGACAAACCCACAACCACTTACATGTGGACACTCCTCACCTGAAGACAGGGTCCATTCTCCCTTGTATATCAGCTCTGAGAGCTTGTTCTCTGATTTGTATTGGTTGCTAGTTCATTTGTCTCAGCCTTAAGCTGGTACTGGTTGATGTTTCAAAAATTATTGTAGTCCACGTTTTAGAGTGTGTTTTCCATTGTTTCTATGAAATCCAAGGTATGTAGTTATTTAAGTATAGTCTGGACAAAGGGCCATTTTTTTTCTCCTTTTTTTTTTTTTTTTAACAAACTCCTTTAATAGGAAGTGAATGTATACCCTGATTTTCCTGGGATTGTCCCTAAACACATTGTCCTTGCATGATTATTAACAACAAGGCCTCTCACTCCTCGATATTCTCCCGGTTTGGATAATCATTTAAGCATCATTTGGATGACTTTATGGTTACCCTACAAGTAGGGCACTCTTTGTCTTCACAGCCACACCTTCTGTAACCACATCATCAAGTGATTCAATACATCTCACTTTGAAGGCTAGCGTATTTGAACATTACAGACATTGAGTATACACTGTCAGATTTCTTCCCTAGTACACACTGTCAGATTTCTTCCCAGATTTCTCAAGGCACAAACAGAAGGCAAAGATAAGAGTGGAAAAAAAAAAAAAAAGTTAAACCAAACATTATTCTCCCTGGGTAATGCTATTCCAGGACTTGAATACTCTGCCTTTTCCAGACTTTCTTTGATGATAGCTCTTTGCTAGTTTGTCTCTAAACTCAACTGACAAGACCTTCATGAATTGTCTCTAAGTTCTGAGAACTAGGCTAAATAATGCTTCTCCATGGTCTCCAAATTCACTGAGTTTGCTATTGAAAATTACAAAAAAGAACTAGGGATCCCAGGTTCTGGTCAATTTTACATCTATTTGGGGATAAATGTAAAATGCCATAGTGTTGGCACTCTTGTCCTTTATGGAGGAGATTGTAAAAGAAAAATTTGGGTCCTGGAAAATAAAGGATATTGGGCCAGAAGGATAAAAAAGCTAAAAACTACAAAGCCACACTAAGATTCAATATGCTAAGAGAAGAGTCAAGGTAGTGAAATAAGTCAGACAGAGAAAGACAAATACCATATAATCTCACTTATATGTAGAATCTATTAAAAAAAAAAAAACCTCATAGAAATGCAGAGCAGATTGGTGGCTTCTAGAGGCAGGGGTAGGAGGGATTGGGTGAAGGGGGCCAAAGGGTACAATCTACCACGTATAAGATAAGTAAGAACTGAGGATGCAGTGCATAGCCTAGTGACAATAGGTAACACTGGTGTATGGTGTATTTAAAAGCTGTTAAAAGAGACTAGATCCAAAAGTTTTCATCACAAGGAAAAGCTATTTTTTTAACTAAATGAGGTGATGGATATTAACTGGACTCGTTTCAGTAAACATTTAATGATATATGTGTGTTAAATCACTATGCTGTACACCTTAAACATATACAGTGTTTTATGCCAACTACATTTCAATAAAACTGAAAGGAAAAACAAACAAACATACAAAAGTCAAGGTGACTGGCTAATTCAGGGTTGAGGATGGGGCCTGGAGCCAAGAGTATCAGCAGGAAGACAAAAGCAAACTAGCTCTGGACAGGATGGAACCAAGAGTAATATTGCTTTCTGTAACATGCACGCCTTGCTTTTTAGTCTGCCTAGAGAGTAATTGATGGGTGAGTGTGTCAGCCCCCATAAAGACAAGCGATGGAAAAAGGCAAGCAGTGAAGACTTGAGGCTAGTAAGAGTAGGAGCCAGATATCCATTATATGCAAGGACAAGCACCAAACAAATGAAACTCGGGGATGTATAAACCCATAATAAGTGGCTTTTAGAGACAGCGTTCTTTCTGGCTTGCCTGGACTTGAAGCAGCCTGGGTCTGTTAAAAATTGAGAGAGGCCTGATTTGTAATGATTTACTCTCGAGATCCTCGGTGACTCAGCCAATGCGATTCTTTTGTCTCACCAAAGTGTCTCTCTCTCACACAATAATTTGCTAGTTTCTTCAGTGAGATTCTTCCTTCATTATGGCCAGCCTTCTCATTTTACCATTATTACTTTCTTGTTCTTCCACATTGAAGCCCTCATACTACCAAAATCAGAACATCTCTGTCATTTACAATAATGCATTGAGTTTTATTCACGCCAAGGTAATATAGCCCAGGAGAAACTCTTTGTATCACTTAAGTGCTATCTGGCAATACCACCATAAGAAAGGAAAAAATGAAGGCTTGTTATCTGTCAGCCTGAAAACAATCCCTTCTGTTTTGACTTGAAAGGCAGCTGGCTTACAGGGATACCTTTACCCAGGAAGAGATTTACTCTTTTCTAAAAGTAAAGACCACATAGACCTTTTAGACCCTGACAATGGGATCAAAGACACAATGCACTAGTGTCTTACAGTCACTGACATAAAGCCATGATCAAATTAAGAAGACTCAGAAAATCTAATAATGTAGCCCTTGTTAAAGAGCATACGTGTCCTCCACATTCTGTTCAGACGTGATTCATTTGAAACTCAGAAATGTCCTGACCTTCCAGATACTCATATATTTGTGTTTTCATAGAATTTCTGATTATTTGGAAAGGTGAGTTGCCCTATACATCTGAGTTGATTTTTTTTTTTTTTTTTTTTTTTAATTTATGGCTGTGTTGGGTCTTCGTTTCTGTGCGAGGGCTTTCTCCAGTTGTGGCAAGAGGGGGCCACTCTTCATCGCGGTGCGCGGGCCTCTCACTATCGCGGCCTCTCTTGTTGCGGAGCACGGGCTCCAGACGCGCAGGCTCAGTAATTGTGGCTCACGGGCCCAGTTGCTCCGTGGCATGTGGGATCTTCCCAGACCAGGGCTCGAACCCGTGTCCCCTGCATTGGCAGGCAGATTCTCAACCACTGCGCCACCAGGGAAGCCCCTGAGTTGATTTTTATGCTGATTATTAATTAGAAAATGAATCTAAAGATAACATTTCAGTTCAAGGGCAGTTCTTCACCATCATAGTTTTCTCCATGATTTTTCTTTGTAGACATTGGGTCTTTATGCCATGATGTCGGCAACAGCTTGAATTTATAATACTGAAAGTGAAGGACCCTGAAATCCTACCTAGAAACAAGACTTTTCAAAGGAACATTGTATATGTTGAAATATTTTTGATGAATACAAGTTATATATATGCATATATTCATCCAAAATATTATATACATATATATAAAATTACCTTACATTAGAACCTATGTTGAAAATTCATTTTTTTCCTCTCTTCTTAAGTACTTAATGTCTAACTCTGCGTTTCTTTCCACACAGCTTAAAAACATTTTGTATTCTCTATCCTGAGAGTCATCTTTCCCTTCTTCTTGCTTCCAGCCAGTTTTCTTTAAAAAAGAATCACCAAAAGTCTGCAAACCATAGCCCACACATAAATTCCTCGTGTTTTGCAATGAATTCCTTGCAATATGATTTCCACCACTATCATGTGGGTTACCTCATTGATGACCCCGGGGGACAAGTGTGCATTTTGCATGAAGAGTCTTTGGGAGACCCATGAGTTGGTAGCGTCTGCCTTCCCCAGGCACTAATGATGGATGAACTGCCAGGTCAAATAGCTTTTCTTAGTTCTTACTATCTTTGGATCTGTGCCCCCCATGCTCTTCCTTTGAGCACTTGTCTTGGTTTTGGTTGATGATTTACTCCTTTGAATTGTGTTCCCATTCTCACCAGGGGTCACAGCTCACCAGACTTCTCTAATGCTTCTTCCTTTATTTACTCAGCTTTTTTCTTTTTCTTTTACAATTAACTATAGGATCACCTCCTGGCAAACTCCAACTCTATCCCTAAAAATTTGGGGTGTGTGTCAATATCACATCTCCAACTATTTACTGGCAATTTCCACTCAAATGACTTTTCCCTCCCAAACTTCCCCCTCCTACCAACACACACACACACACACACACACACACACACACACACACACACACCTGTTTACCTGGGTACCTGCTGGTGGGTGAACAAGATTAGAGAGGCAAATAAGGAGGAATAATCTTTCCTTTGGCACAATGTGCTCTTAGTTGACTTTTTAGACAGTCTATTTGTGCCTAAATTATGGGAGGATTAGGAATAAAGATACTGGGGAGACTTCTAGTAGCCTCATAGGACTAGGGTCTGCCTTTTCCTTTGAGAAAGAAGGAAAGGAATAGGTCCTCCAGCAAAGCAGATGCACAGGGACAGTTTCAATCTTGGAGAAAAAAAAAAAAAAAAACAACTCTAAATTGTTGTTATCTGTATCCAAGGGAAAAAGCATTTGGTTCTAAAGAGGACAGGATCACGGGGAGAAATGGTTAGAGCTTGATAGTTTAGGATCCTGCGGAACAATTCAGTCATTCTCATCATAAGACCGAGGGTGATGTGAAGAAACAGATGTTGGGGGGCGGGAGGCAGGGGAAACAAGCTCTAATCTGGCCACACACACGAGAAAAGACCATCCTCCTAGATGATCCTAGATCAAGAAATATTTGGGCCCCAGATCTGACAAGAAGAATGAGTTCAGAGGTTGGGGTGCTCTTCCAATTACATAACTGATTTGAATTTTGGGGTTAAATTTTGTATACTTACTTTTCCGTAACTACAGGGGCACCGAGCTATCTCCAGGGTATGTATGAGTCTATTTGTTTCAATAATGTTTATTTATTTTTCTTTCTTCTAGTCAATTTGACTTCCTCCCAAGAGTCTGTTTTCCTCCGGTCAGTGCTGAAGCACCACCTGTGAGGAGAGAGGATGGTCCTCCTGAGGTCCACGCATGAGCTAAGAGTTCAAGGTTTAGGGAAGAAAGTCATGTCTGCTGACTTCTGGGTTCAGAAACATAAGCTGGGAAAGGTTTTTGGTTTTTAGTTTTTCTTGAAAAACACAGAGAGAAGATTTTGAATAAAAGTTGCTTTAATTCTATTTCCCTTTTCGAATAACTTTCTAAAATGAAGTATAGATAATTTCTCTTTAAATCCTCTCAGGGAAAAACCTATACATATGTATATGCACACAGATACATATTTCTGTTCAAAAAAGTAGTTCCTGATGTAGTTAAAACATTTTTGAAAAAGAATGAAGTTAGAGTACATTCACTTCACGTTTTCAAAACTTATAAAGCTATAGCCATCAGGATAGTGTGGTCCTAAAATAAGGATGTATAGATCAGTGGAGCAGAATGTGAGATATCAATGGAAGAGAATTGAGAGTCCAAAAGTAAATCTATATATTGATAATTGATTGTTGACAAAGACACAGAGGTGATTATCAGGGAAAGAACATTCTATTCAACAACTAGTGCTGAGACAACTGGTCTACACATGCAAAACAAGGACCTTCATGTGGACCTTCATGTCAGTCACACAAATTAACTCACAACTGACCACATGATTATATGAAAGTGCTAAAACAAACAGGACTTTTGGAAAACAATAGGAGAAAATCTTCAAGATGTTGGGTTCAACAAGGATTTCTTAGATTCTATCCCAAAGGCATAGTATAAAAGAAAAATATGATAAATTAGACCTCCTCAAAAATTTTTAAAATTTCACTTCAAAACACTTAATTAGAAGAAAAATACAATCAATGGATTAGGGCAAATTTTTGCCTTAATAACTTTATCAGATCATATTTTTGCCCTAATAAAAGTATAACTTCTCTTCTCATGCCAGTGTAATTCAAACATGTTAGCCTAGTAATGAATGAATGCTTTTTCCAGCTGTCCCTCCAACTACCATTAATTCCTATCCCCATTAATCTAACCCTTCATAGACTCACTATTCTCCTTCCTAATGTTTACCACAGCATGACAGCATGAGTTGTTTTACCTCTGATGCTTTGCTTATGCTTTCCCTTTAACCAATGGCTCCCATTCCTTTGCCTTCTCTAATAGATTCAAAACCAAACTAAAATGCCATTTCTCCATGAAATCCGCTTTACCTGCTCAGGACTAAACTTTTCATCTTATCAATTGGAACTTTGGCTTTTACTCTTCTTGGGGAATTTCTCAAACAGAGTACTCTTCTATACTTCTTCATGTACATATCTTATCTTTCCTAAGAGACTTTATGCTCTTTTAGGCAAGGGCCACTTCATATCCAGAGAGCTTTACATGGTCCCTTTCTTCCAGAAGTTATTCAGTAAAG
Source organism: Balaenoptera musculus (assembly GCF_009873245.2). NCBI lineage: Eukaryota > Metazoa > Chordata > Mammalia > Artiodactyla > Balaenopteridae > Balaenoptera > Balaenoptera musculus. The sequence continues at coordinate 86,438,312 of NC_045797.1, forward strand.
AGTCTGACTCACGGGCAGAAGAAGAAAATCAAGTTCAAGAGGAACCATGGGAGGAAATAAACAAAGGGAAAGAGTTCAAGTTTAGTTATGAGGATCTAGGATGGTTTCTTGAGGAAAAGGGATGCACCTAAGAAATGCCTAATGGGCCAAAGGGAAATAAGTCCAGGGTTCCACACCTGACACAGACTCCAGAGGTGGTTTTGTTTGTGTGAATAGAAACTTAGGAAAGGTAAAAATGTTTTCCAGGGAAAATGTTGCATTTTTAAAAAATAAATATTATTACTATATGTTTTCAGGGATATCCAAGGTCCAACTCCTAGTGTGAGAAAGCACATGGCATTAGATACTAAGTGAGGAGTTGGGCCTAAAGATGTGAATGGGAGCATCTTCTTGAAGGCAAAGGCTTGTGTTCCAGTTCCATACTTTTTAGTCGGTGGTTTAGTAACAACTTTCTTCTTTCCCTAGGCAACCCATTCTAGAATTTCTAACATCTTCCTATATCTCTTTTATTTATCTGTCCCAACCATGCCTAATACATGCATGCTCCTACTAATCACTTGCTTTGTACCATATCTGAGACAACCATCTGAACTTCCAGGATTTTATAAGAAGCTGGCAGACATAAACTCTATTCTGTACATGCTGACTTGTACAGAGTGGAGAACTGCAAGGCTGGGGACATGCAGATGACCAGTTGGCATCTATGTTTCTCCCCTCATAAAAACCCAAAGGCATCCTCTAAAGCTGTGCACCATGTCAGAGCACAATCTATGGTGTATAATAATCTGCCTCTTCTAGAAGAGTGTGAGCTTCTGAAATGGAACGATGGGGTCTGACTCAAATTTGCATCTCTCCGGTGTCTGCACAGTTGCTAGCCTACAGAACTTTCTTATGTCAGGTGGAGAACTTATTGGATATATAGCAACAAGAAGCCTCTTTTGTGACTTTGAGTGATTTCTGGACACCTTGTTATTGTTTGGTTGTCTATTGGGCAGGCTGTGACAGGTAAAATATCAAGTATTCAGTGATATGAACCATTTTTGGTGAGCTAAACATGGCAAACTAAGCAGGACTGTGGGATAAGTAATCTGTAAGGTCTACCTCAGAAAACTTATGACTTACACACTAAAACTAACTAGCTAGTAAAACTGGGTGTTGAGTTGAGGGCCTGTGACATATTGAGGTGGACCTGTGCAGCTCACTGTCAAAAACATTGGCTCAGGTTGGAGATTTATATCTGAAAGCTGGCGGAGAATTGGTAGAATTTGCCATCATGCGGCAGATTGCCCACTGGGGAATACATTACCTAAGTATACAAAGAGGATAAAAGCCCATGTTTAAGGAACCAGCAGTGGTAGAGAAAGAGAAAAAAACTGGATGGGGAGGTTGAGAAGATCCAGGAGAAAGACCTTGGTGGGGGGAGGTCAAGAGCAAAAAGAATTCCAAGCAAGAGGGACTCATCACCAGGCAGAATTGAGACCGAAAGTAACCTTTATTCTTGGGAAAATCACATGAGGAAGGAATCCTTTATAGTTGATTTCTGGATAAAGGGAAGAGGAACAGAAGGGTGAATGACGGGTTCTCATGGTGTGAAAGATTTTGTTGAAGAAACCTCTGTGGCCATGACACCTGAAGGAAAGGATTTGGAAACTTAGGAGGACTGAGTTTACAGTATAAGAAATCAGATGCTAGAATACCTAGGGCGTTGGTGAGGAGGCCTGAAGTGAAGAAAATCTGGGAAACAAGGGGAGCTGAATACATTTTAATCAGACAGATCTGTGGGCACCAAAACAAAGTCGGCTCCACAGAGGAAGGGCAGGAAGTGTAAGGGGATGCCGGGTGGGTGAGCCCTGGATTGTCCCGACATGTGAAAGACAGATGGGAATGATCCCCCAAAGGCAGAAATCAGGCCTCGTTCCTAGGAATGGGCTTAAATAATTAAATCCATTGTAAAGGGGAAAGAGCGACCTAAAGCAAGAAAGGAGATACGTCATGGAAACGTACCTGAGCCAGCGGGAAAACACTCAATATATAGGCAAGAGGGAGGGAAGCCTGATAACACATGGCTGTGAAAGGGGAGATAGATATTTTTTAATTGTTGTTCATTTAATTCAGATTCTCTCTTTACAAAAAAAAAGTGCAACAGGGATATGATAACTAGAGAGAATGCCACCTGTGGTCAGTGCAGGTAAAGAAAGAAAGTAAAATAGACGAGAAAAGGGTAAAGGAGCAGTTTAAAAGCATAAAGAGGTAACATAAAACTGTGAGTGTGGACAAGCCTGCAGGCTTGATAGCATGTACAAAAGAGCTTAAGTGATCCCCTTGGCGAAGAACCCTCCGGGCTTTGTGGGTGCTGTGCAGACTTCTTGGTGTGGAAAAGACAGAACTGGAGGCTAGGCTAAGATGTGGCACCTGCCCTTGGCAGGGCTGGGGGTGAGGGTGAGGATATTTGTAAGAAGAGATTAGGAGACAAGGAGGTTATGGTCTGGAAGCCTACACGGGCAAAACCAAGACGAATACAAACTGTCCTGTGGATGCTGATTTGCTAACAATACTTCTTTAATGAGGGTGAACATGGGGGCAGGAAACACATCTTTATGTCCAAGTAGTTCAGTAGGGAACTTGAAAACAATGAATATGCAATTTAGGGAAAGTCTAAAGGGTGCAGAGTTGAAAGGACTAGGGCTGAGCTGAACGGTAAGAGACAAAGCACACCTGATGGCTCCGGCGTTTCCAGGGAGACAAGGAGGAGAGCTGGGGACCACTGTAGGCAGCAGCAGAAAGCGCTGTGAGCCATAGAAGCTGTTCTCTCTTTCACCCTCTTAAAGTATTTGGCTGGAAAGTCGGCTGAAAGCTGTGAGGTATGGCCATCCAGCTGTCACATACTTTAACACTCGGCAAAAACAACCAGGGCTTTGGTGTGTCTTTATAAAACTGGGAAACTCAAAGATGCTCCTATATCTGATGCCAATAAAGAATCTGGCTAGTGAGAAAGCGTTTGAAATCAAATTAACTTTGCCTGAAATATACCATTCTCTTTGATTTTTAGAATAATGGCAAATTCAGCAATCTCCATGAGGCCAGAAACAATTTGATGTAAAGGAAATTTGTGAGATGCCTGCTTTGATATTTAAGAACGCTCCTTTTTATTATGTGTATGCATAGATGACTTTCTTTGTTCAAATTATAAATCCTGATCCTAGTGTAAAAGTGTACAATAAAGCAACTCTATCACTAGCTGTTTTCAAAGGACTCAAAGGGGAAGATGTGATTTGTGGTTCTGTGAAATGCCTAAGTTTTGTTTGAGAACAGAGCCTGCTATGATTCTGGCGTTAACAGGGACAGAGAACCCACGTAGATCTTCTTGATTTATATTTTGCTTACATTATCCACCACCTCTTAGTTTCCTACAGTTTTAATAAGTCTGCCCATCTACAAGAATACACCCCCAAAAATGTTCAATGAATGTAATCGTGTGGAAGTTCACCTGCATTCTAAGATAAAGCCTGGATAGTCAATCAAGTCCTAACTGCCATTCAACCCTCAAATTCACCAGTGGAAAAGTGACTTGAGACCAAAGGCCAGTCCTCAGGAGCTGAGTGATGCCTATCCTGTATCTCAAGTACTAGCTCCTGGCACTGGGTTGGCAAACCTTGTCCTGGGTCCAGTTAGGATAAATTCCTCAAGTTGGACACATACTGGAGAGAGAGCGTTCTCTTTCTGCAGAATGAGTCATTCTGGAGGCTTTTCAATACTGTATGCATGGGATTATGGACAGAAACCATCCCCACTGTCCCTATCTCCCACTGGTTGAAGTTGCGCTGGGAGGGTGTAACCCCCTCACATTCAGGCACTGCAGCCAGTCAGAGAAGGGAAAAGCAGACAGACCCACAAGAGGCAGGAGCGTTGATCAGGCTGGACACTGAACTTGCACAGAACTGTCCGCTGTCTGTGAGACTGAAGTGAATGGGGCCTCAGGAATATTGTGTAAGACACTGGGGGGCGTGGGGTCTGATGGAGTGCTTTTGTTTTTACTTAATTTCTCCAAAATGCAATGAACCATTTCCATCCACTTACTGAGTTCTCATTGTTACTTACTTATGAATGTTTTCAATCATGCCCTTTACTCTCACCTCACTTCTTCATGTGCCAGCATTTAATGCAAAAACTTCAATTTTTAGATTAGATCGCCCATCTCAGTCTCCAAATCTATTGTTTCCTCTTAACATCTTCCTCATTTTGTCTTTTTACTTCCTATTTGAAGGAAGGATACCCAACGCAGCCAAAAATAAATTTCAAATAAATAAATATAAATAAAATAATTAAAAAAAAAAAGAATGTGTGAACCTGCATTCTTAGTATTTAAATTGCAATATTATTTTACTAGAACTGAATATACTCATTATCGATAATGGTCAAAAGACATATAGGCAAATGGTGAGCTTTAAGGTGCAAAATATTCAAATGAAAATGTCAATGAAGGATTTGAAACTAAGTGCTAAGCACAGGAAACAAGGCAGCACCAAGGTTCCAAGGTCAATTCTCAGTTTCTAAAGCTGATCTGCAGTTGCATTTTGTTATTAGCATTTGAACAGGGATAATGAGGTGATAAACAGATTTATAATTAGACAAGAGTAGGAAGAGACATCCAAGCAGAAGCTCTAACAGACAACACTATTAGAATGACCACTGCCTGGACCCAGGCCCAGGGAGAGCAAGGGACACACAGCAGCCCTGCTGGAAACAAAGCATGGTTCAATCTTCCCTTGTCAGTCTTTTTATGGCTCCAGAGAGAATGACCTTGCTTAATACCTTATTTTGTCATAAAAAGGGGTCATTCTGAGGTCATCCACTGCCAAGGATGTAGAATTTTGTTCAGCAGTTTGGGGAAGCTAAGGACTTTCTGGTAGTGGATGAATCAGGGAGAAGGTCCCACCATTTCTTGTCAAAGATTGCAGCCTCTGTTAAGTTAATCATAAAATAATTTCTAAATTTGAGCAAGACATATTTTGATAAAAAGGTATGGCTTTAACAGTACTTATTAATGTATTATCTCAACTATTTAATCCTTTAACTAATACAGCTAGCAATCTGTTTCCCAGATTTCTGTAAAACAAAAACCAAAAACGTAGATGATCCTTTTTCTCCTTTCATTGCCTTTTCTATATACAAAATGACAGCATAACTATTGTTCAAAACAGGTTCAAAAATTTTAGTTGACAATGACACTAATAAATTGTTTAACCATTCGTAAACTGTTCTTTCACTATTTTTGTTAAATGATTTTTCAGATCAATTCATAAATGATTAGAACACATACTACTGAATGATTGACCACTGCTGTTCTAAATTGCCACCCCTGTTTCAGTAGGTCCTGGGATTTCGATGATCTGATCTTAGGATGCTGTTCTAGTGCATACTTTCCATTAAACAATATTACACACACAAAATATCGCCTTTGCCATTGCAACAATAACCCAAACAACAACAAAAGAATGAAGCAACAGCAAAGATTAAGATGTTTGCATAAACATTAAGCAGATGTTAACAGCATCACGTTACCAGTATCACCACTGGAGTGACTGTCGCTTCCTTGTTCCTGACCTTCTCTTGTGTGGCTGGCGTGTCCCTGGGACCTCTGCTTTCACTCATTCCATGTGCAGATATGCAGATCTTTCCACTAAACTTTTGAAAGAAATCTGGTTCTCTCCCAAAGGCAAGACCTGGAAAAACCCGCTAGATTCCCTTTTAATCATGTCCTTAGCCTTTACCAAATCCTGAGAATATGTTTGTAAAACTAATATGAGAATTTCAATAAGATACACTTGCAGGGGGGTGCAGCAACATGTACTCAGCTGATGTGTTGCTTCTGAGAAACCTAAAAAGCCTTATATGTGTGGCATGATTTCAACTTCTCTTTCAGCAGCTATCTCGTGTCAAATCCCATCTGGCAATCCAAGTCCTGAATTATTAAGGCTAAAGAAGTGTGGCTACATTCAGCTCCTATGTACAGCTTTGGCTTGACTAGAAGACTCGATTAATTACCAGATCAAAATTGGGCTGGGATTTGCTTTGTAAATTGCTAAACAGTTTAACTGGGTTATAGAGAAAGACTCTATATGACATCAAATGACCTTCCTAAAAGCTTATTTCTCTCCCACTGCTCGTATTGGAATCAATTTCAGGAGTCATTCAAAATGAGCGGTTTATTAGCTTCCTAAATGCATTTACTACATGCCAGCTGTTCGTCTCACACCAGTCTACCCTTGTCTTTCAGTGACCCCTTGAATAGATGCTGCCGCCTTGATCCATCACCCAGGAAACCCAGGGCACAGAGTCCTGTGGTTGGCAGGCTGGGTTCCAAGGAGAAAGAGGTCATCCCTGAGCTGTGGGCAAGGGGATGATGTCACGGGGCAAGGCTCTAATGAGAACACAATTAAATTGTCCAGGATGAGTTTAGAAATGCATTGTTTTCTCAGACCTCTAAGTGTGTTTCAAGCATTTGAAATTCCTTCGATTAGATGCAAATTAATTAGAAGCGAATGTGAGTAATATCCCCATGACAGTTCTAGGCCTATTCTATAGCTGGCTTAAACTTTATTTTTTAAAAAAAATCTCATTAACCCAAAATATTCTGCAGGAGAGATTTACAAGACTTTTTTATTTTTTCACTTAAATGGTGAGGTCATTATTATCCATTGTCAGAGGCACACTCTGAACAAAATGTAAGTTAATCATAAAATAATTTCTAAATTTGAACAAGACATATTTTGATAAAAAGACATGGCTTAACCAGTACTTATTAACTTACTATCTCAACTCTTTAATTCTTTACTAATACAGCTAGCAATCTGTTTCACGGATTTCCATAAAACAAAAAAAACAAATTACCCATTTTCTCCTTTACATCGCCTTTTCTGTATGCAAATGACAATATGTTTATTGTTCAAAACAGGTTAAAAAATTCTAGTTGATGATGACATAAAAATTCCGCAAATAATTTTTAAAATTGTATGTAACAGTGTAAACAAAACTGAAACAAGTTAAAATAATTTTGGACAAATATTTATTATAAAAATACATTTAAATACATTGAAAAATATCAGTAAGTATAATTTTGAAGTGAATAATAAAATACTTTATTTGTAATTTAATGTCTTATTTCTATGATAAAAACATGAATATTGTGAAACATGCATTTATTTTGTGGAAATATATAATAAAAGGGACAGTATAGGCATCAATAAATAGAAGCATTAATAAAACATCAACAAAATGCAGAACAATAAACACAGATGCACCATTTAAAATATCAAATATCATACCTGAATGTCTTTCTGATTTCACCCAGAGACATTTGCTTTCTATCTGTTGGGTCTATAAAATTGTCATAGTTAATGACCATATTTTCATGGATATCATGGGATAAAACTGAATTACATAGTTAATGGTAATGAGCATTGTTAGGTTATGCCTAAATTCCACAGGGAAAGGGTTAAATTACTTTTCTGCTCACTAAGTTGTCATGTGCACACAGTCAAAGCTTCTTAATGGTGATGATGAAAAACTTGGAGATATTAAAACATGGAAATTATTCAGATTAATATGCATATGTTAACATAGTTTTTGTTGTTGTTGTTTTGGTTTATTTTTCTTTTTCAATTGCAGCAAAAATTCAGCCCCAAACTGCTCTAACCTTGCTGAGCCAAGTGAAACTGGTGTTGCTTTCCCTGGGGATGTTTGAGAATAAGAAAGAAACATTGAGTAGAATGGTGTAGAGGGAAGAGCCAGTGTGGGCTGAAAGGCCTAGAAAAGTCAAGTCATCTTTGTGAGGCTCTGTTTACTCGTGTGTAAAATGGAGGTAGTGACAGTGTTAGGGTGAAGCACAGATGCAACAAATATGAATGACCTAGCTTTGTGCCTGGCATCTAGCAGGTCCTCAGTAATGACAATAAGGCGGACACGACTCATATCCAACAGTTCTTACTCTTTTCCCTGAGTGTGGCCGGTAACAACTGTTCTGGCTTGACCTCTGGGGTCTGTTTGCCTCCCTTGCTCTTGACGGAGGCCTCTGTCTTGGCAGACATGGCCAAGTGAAGGGTTTAACACAGGTGCCTGGAAACAGGGAGGGGAGAAGAGCCGGGACTGGGAAGGCTGTGGGTACTGGGGTACACGGAAGGCATTGAGAGCCATATATGAGGTAAATAGACGGGGGGACGGGGAGAGAAGAGCAGGACGCCTGCAGGTCTACTTAGAGTCTTCACGGTCTTTGCAAAAAAAGTAAGTGAAAGGCAAATTATTGTAAAAGTGTTTTTGGTTCCTCGAATATGTTCTTTTGTTTTTTTTTTTATTAACATGAATTTATTTTCTAAGTTAAAAATCATTACATATGTATCATAAAATCAATCAATGAGGGCAAAAGGGCCCCTTCAGATAAACACAAAAATCTGAAATCAAGGGTAAGGGAACTACATTCTTATACTAACATTCAGTTTATTTCTTAATTGAAGTATAGTTGATTTACTGTGTTGGGTTAGTTTCAGGTGTACAGCAAAGTGTAGAATATGTTCTTTTGAATTCAGCACCGCTCTGGGTCTGAACTATGCAGAGCCTGGCTTTATTGGCGCTAAAATGCATATGGCCATCATTTTCTAGAGGGACTGAAGTGTACTTCTGACTACTGACATACACGAGGTAAGCCTCTTGGATTCGTCCTTCATACCTGAATCCGTCTTATCTTAGGAAGTCCAAATACCACGTCTGCCACGATCACCACTGTCCCTGGTTCATCTCACTGGCAGAAATATTTTGCAAGAACTCCCTTTATGTTTTACCTGTGCCAATCTTTGGTCAGAATCCTTAGAAGAAGAACCTGGGGTGGCAATTCGGCTGCTTGCGATTCCTTGAGGGAGAGCCAGCAGGAGGAAGGGGGTGTAGGGAGATGGGATCCGCCGGAGAGGAGTCAAGGACAGGTATGGTTTCACCAGGACTCCACCTCTGGCCGGCTCTGGCCTGCCCACAGAGGTTGCTCTGGAGCATGAACTATATCACTGAGCGGCTCCAGCCTTGAGGCAGGAAGTCAGCCTTTAGACACTCAGGCCAGTCAGCTATTGACTGTGGGCTCCGCCTAAGCTCCTGGGAAGGACATTTCACTGAAGGGTCTTCCCTGGAGGAGAAGAGAGTACAGTCACCCAATCTAGGGTCCTGGATGGTGCATCAGTGGTAGCACCCAGGACCCAGCTACATCAGGAGTAGCACTCTTCCTGATGGCCTTTCTCACTCTCCACCTTGTATATTCATATTTCTGCCCTATTTCTACTAGATTGTGAATGAGTTGAGAACAAATTAAGTGAAATTACTTATCTTTGCAGCTTGCAAAATACCTAGCCCAGCTCCCTGTATACGATAATACTGGGAAGAATTTTGGAATTGGTTGCCAGGACTTAATTTCTAACTGGTGGAGATCCAGAATATGGTTCCCATTCGTTCTACCCCAAAATGGAGTAGAACATTAATATTCATGAGGAAACATCCTGAAAGTTCAGAAATGGGCAGTTTTACTAACACTGATGTAACCAGAGTTACCAAGGTATATGAGGATCCAAAGACAAAGTGGGTTCAGAAGGGCATATGGATTAATCAGGTTTCCTCAGCTGCTAAGTGACTTGTTCCTACACATGAAACTTACATATGTGATTCATTTCTAGGCCTCAGGAAAATGACACATGTCTATACATTACAGACCTTCAGATATTCATAAAGACTGCATTGGGGATATCAAATATGTGAATGCCATGGGTTTGGTAGGTATATTTGTGGAATAAGTGAATGACATATGAAATTGTAGAATGTGTCATAAATACATGTTATAAAACCCCTGAAAGAGCAATGAGAATGAAGATGGGAAGAAAATCTGAGAATAATTCTGTTTTATGCAGACTTACTCAGTGATCTTATCCAGCCTCTTTGCTGCCTATGCTGTCTGTGTTCTGAAGACTCCCAGGTTTAAATATCCTTCTTCGATTCCTCACCTAAGCTATTGTCCCAAAGGTGGGTGACACCTTTACCTGAGAGTCCAGCAGCTTCCTGCAGCTGGAGCAAAAAAAATCATTATCATCTACATCATCGTCATCACCATCGTGCTTATAAAGGATTTTGTGAATTTGTGTTTTACGTATCCTTCTGTAATTCCATAAAAATAAAGTCTACCTGGATTAGTTTGCGGATTTTCTCCAGTACTGTTATTTTCTCTTGAAGTTAGGGTTTAGCCACGTAAATGCTGCTGACGGCAACGTTGCTGATATATTCTTATATCTTTTCATGGGATGAACTTCGGAAGAAGATTAAGCTCAGCCTTCAGTTGTTAAGAATCTCCACTCTTGAAAGCTAAATGGAAGCTGATCGTAAATCTCTGGATGCTTCCAGGCACCGTTCATTTGGCGATGTGCTGACAATGTAATTAGTAATATATAAAAATAAGAACTCCCAAAGCAGAAGACTGGTCTCATGACCTGGCAAAGATGCAGGTGGGGAGTGGGATTAGGATGGGGTATAATCATTTTATACCTCCATGCAGAAAATCCTAGAAGAAAAGTGCTTCTCCGTTAGCTGTCACTGAGAATTGTCTGTCTCCTGGGAGTAGCCTGGTGACAATACTTTTTGCTGAATTTCAAAAGAGCACCTATAACTCAGGCCATGACCTTGGCATGCTAAAAGAGCAGAGCTATTCCATCACTTTACAGCGGCTGTGCTCTGAGGTCAGGAAATGTGGGCATCTCTGGTGCCCTTAGGAGGGAGGGTTTGGGAGGATTTTCTTTAATGATTCCTTAGACAAGGGAGGGTTGAGATGGGCTTGAGGTCTGGGGAGACTTTGTTTTTGTTCTATCCTTTCCTGGGTCCTTCTCCTCCTGGACCACTGCGGATGAGAAGGCAAGGAGCGTTCTCTGGAGGCAAGGCTGAGTCGCTGTGCCAGCTGTGTGTGGTTTCTGCAGCTGTCTGCCTTCCAGGAGCCTGAGTACAGCCTCGTGCTCCTGGTTCCCACAGCTGAGGAGAGCAATAGATGAGCTTTGCCTTCCTGCTGCTATTCCACAGATACAACACGGCTGGAGGCCCAGTGTGAAGATGTGCAAGCAGGCAACGTTACGTGAGCACAGAGAATAAGAAAGCGCTGCCTGGGGCTGCCGGAGAGAGCACGCTGACCCAGAAGGACAGCGCTGGGCAGGGCCTGACACCTTCCTTCCTTCCTCAGTGTTATGCTCCGAGTATAATAAGAGGGTGCCCGCTTTCCCTCCCCTACAGGCACTTACACAAACCTGCATTGAAACGGGAATATTTTTAAACCTCATTGTAGGAGTGATATTTATAGATTTTATTTTGAAAGCTGTTTTTCCCCCTTGCCTGCTGTAGAACCATCTCTTCTACTTTTGCCTCTGCTTTCTGCAAGTTCTCATGGTCCCCAGACCTCGGACTGTCTCGTAGGCATAGGATGGGGGTGGAGTCAGGAGAGAGGAGGGGTCATGTCTGTGTGCCTTTCCCACCTCCCTCAGGTGCTTGCTTTGTGACTTTCAGCAAATTATTCAACTTCTCTGTGTCTCAGTTTCTTCAGCCGTAATTTGGGGATCATATTGTCACTTACCTCAGGGGAGCGTCATGAGGATGAAATGAGTTAGCACCTGTAAGTCAGCGTAGAATAGTTTGTGGGACACTGTCACAACTATATAATTCTTTGCTTTTATTAGTATTATATTTTCAAAGCTGATTATAGTCAAAGTGAATGAAGATTAACCTCCATCCCTCTCTGCTGGGGTCTTAGAATTAAATCTTCGACCCGCTCCAGCTCTGGAAACCCTACACCTCCAGCCACTGCCTCTGTCCAGCTCTGCTCCCAGCCCTCCTGTGATTTAGGGTCCCCAGGGAGAACCATGGGGCCTGCAATGCTGAATAAGACCCACTCTCGCTGCTCTTCCCATGCCTTGCGTCTGCCAAGGATCAGCTTCTGCTTGGTGCTACTCCCAAATTCAGATGGATCGTCTAGGTTCATTCTGGGATGAAAAGACATCCTGCTTATTTCAGACCAATGGGAGTCCTGCTGCCTTTTCTTGTTTGGGTCAGACTTTCCTCCAAAAACAGAAGGGGCATCATGACCAGTGTCGTTGACCAACCACTATGTGCTTGTAGAAAAATTATACACACACACACATATATATACACCAATCTCATGATCAATATTTATTGCTAAGTAAAATATTTAATATAATAATGACATTAAAATGAGGTTTTCAATTTTTAGTCTAATAGGAAAATGCTAATGATATTTTTAAGTGAAAAAGACAAGACATAAAATTGTATATATAACATGGTTTTATGCACACACATTTAAATGAAAGGAAAAAAATTGCATACTTACATGGTGGTGAGATTATGGATCATTTATATTTTTATAATTTTCTATATCTTCCAATATTTTTATACTGAATTTATAGTACTTTAATATATTGTGACATAAAAAGCAATTAATAGTACTATTTTTAGAAAACTTGAATAAGAAGGATTTACTCAACCCCTTGGGTACTTATAATCTGTGTTCCCCATTCATCAGACAGAAAATCTAACTCTCATGCTGGAGGATCCATTGAAGAACTGTAATGAAATCTTGGAAGATTTGTTGTGATGACTCTCAGCTTCCCTGACTATGAAATGAGGGAGCTGGAAGCTCCAATTTCCTCCTCAGTGCTAACATTTCATAAAGCTTAAAGTAATACATATTTCTAACAAACTTGGTGACCTTATTGGGGGAATAAAGCCTTGTCAATAAAATGGTGAGCCATCTGCAAGATTTCTGATTGTGTGTGTGTATGTGTGTGTGTGTGTGTGTGTGTGTGAACTTTCTCTCTGTGTATATACCCAGGGGCCAAGAGCCCTCTTTCTCCATTGGCGAGTCTCACTCTGGGTACTGTGATTTCCTACACTCTCAGTCTACCCCTGCATGCCAGTACGCATCCTCAGGATGGGGGACGATCTGCGCTGACCCCAGATGAAAAGATACAGACAGCTCTGAGCGGCTTGGGGTGTTCTGTCTGGTGACCCAGAGGGACACAGGACATCCCAGGCTGCTGCGATGGAACCACCATGAAGTCACAAGCCTTGGTGTGATGATAAAACTGTGTGGTCACACCTAAAGGACACTGATCTAACCATTTCTTCAATGATGCTGAAGTTCACTATATTTTGGAATGAACTTTCTTTAAATCCTCATGTAACTCGGTATGGGGGAAAAGGTTATTTTAAGAGGCACGGATTGTACTTTTCCTATGTTGCTTACACACACTGTAAATCAAATCATCCTTAGGCAAGAAACCGTCAAAAATGCAAATTTTTAAAAAATGCAAATGGCGGAAAGGGGCAAATGAGGAGCATGATTTGCCCTTTGACTTTTGGGATTATCGGCAGGTCAGAGTTAGAAGATGCAGGAGCACCAAGTCAACCTCTCCTTCCTTCTCACGGTGTGTTTAGTCCCTGTCAAAGCCAACTTCAACTCTGACCTGGAGGCCAGTCAGTTAACACTATGACAGGTGTCTTGGTTTATATATGGCCTCATATCATGAATTCCATGACAGAAACCTTTCTGAAGCCACAAAGCAAAGCGTGGAATGCTCATCTGAACACCTCAGGGGAGGACACAGCCCACTGATACTGAGTCCAGAGTGGAGGAGAAGGAGGGAGGCCAGTTTCATTACCAGCTGCCCAGGTCCACGGTGGTCCTGTCCCCACCACTGGAGCAACCCTCCCAGGGCGCTGTCGTGCTGAGGTCTCTGCTGTGGGTGAGGAATCCCCGGCAGTGGCTGCTCCAGGTCCATCACCCGGCTCCTGCGGGTGTCCCAACAGTCCCTGCCTTCCCGACATATGGTACCTCTCACCTCCTGCCCGTGGATTCTTTCCTTCTGGTACAGCGTGGCTTCCAAGGGATCCCTGCATGGCACTCAGGGATGTACAACTCCGAAGTGAGGGGCACCAGGCAGGTAAATGCTTCCTTCTTTCTGTGCAGATGGGTGGTCCTGAGATGCACCCCCTACTGCTTCAGTGTCCACGGCAACAAGCCCCAGCTTACACACAGTGGCTTCCAGGTAACAACACACCCTCGTTTGTCACTTCCCTTCCTCCACTGCTCCCCTCTCTTGCCTCATCCTGCTCCCTAAGACCATGTTACCTTTTCCCCAGACTCTCCTCTCCCCAGACTCTGCTTTCTAGGGAACCCCTGTAAGACACCAAAGTAGGAGCTGGGCAGCAGACCAAGATGCCATAACGGGGGTGGGCAACATTCAGAGAGAGACTTGAAGCAGAAAACAGAAACCCAGTGAGCCCAGAGGAAATAGGAATCTTATGCCTTGTGTTTTATCTTATATAAATAAATATGCAGTACTTACTTATGGAGTGGATATAAGAATGAATGAATAAACCAACCAAATAGTTAAAGCAAGTCAAGGGTGAGAACTGCAAAGGAGGAACACCCAGTACCTAAGGCAATTCCTGAAGGTAAGGTGGGCCCAGCTGAGCATTTTTAATCCTGACTAAGCAACATGTAGGCATTTGTGCTGCCTGGATCTTAAAGTCAGGAAGGATGGATTTTTACACTTTAAAATTTCCCAGGGTCCCAAGATTTCTGTGCGAATAAAAACATTTAATCCATTTACTTGATCCACTTCTCTGTTTAATATCCGTTTTTTGAGCACCCACTATGTGCCAGACAGAATTCTGAAACACCTTGCCAACATGTGTGCCTCTGCCTTACACATAAACACGTACACACAAGGAGGCTGTGGTTTGGGGACCAAACCTACACGCAGCGGAGCTGCCTTTCCGGCTCCCGCACTGGCTCAGGACTCTGCCTCCATCCTCCTGCCCTCATCCCTTCAGCATCCCCGGGTCTGCTGTAGCCTGGGGATGCGATCTGAGTATTTGTGCTGCCGTCCCAACTTCCTGCCCAGCGGCTGAGTCCTTACCTCCCTGAAGTGGTATTACCTGGGCAGGTTCTTCAGACCAGGACTGTCCAACAGGACTTTCTGTGGTGATCGAAAAGTTCTTTTAATATACTTTAGTTTTTAATTTATATTTTATTTTATTTTATTAACTTTTTTTGGATTATAGTTGATTTACAATGTTGTATTAATTTCAGGTGTACAGCAAAGTGATTCAGCTATACATATACCTATATCGGTTCTTTTTCAGATTCTTTTCCATATAGATTATTACAGAATATTGAGTAGAGTTCCCTGTACTACACAGTAGATCCTTGTTGGTTATCTATTTTATGTACAGTAGTGTGCATATGTTAATCCCAACCTCCTAATTTATCCCTCCCCACATTTCACCTTTGATAACCATAGTTTGTTTTTGAAATCTGTGAGTCTGTTTCTATTTTGTAAAAAAGTTCATTTGTATCATTTTTTATTAGATTCCACATATAAGTGATATCATATGATATCTGTCTTTCTATGTTTCCACTATTTACAGTAGCCAAAACATGGAAGCCACCTAAATGTACATCAACACAGGAATGGATAAAGAAGCTGTGGTACATTTATTTTATTTTTTTAATTTAAGTACCATTAAATTACAATGTTGTGTCAGCTTCAAGTGTGCAGCAAATTGATTCAGTTATACACACACACATATATATGTATATACATATATATATATTCTTTTTCAGATTCTTTTCCATTAGAGGTTATTACAAGATATTAAGTATAGCTCCCTCTGCTATACAGTAGGTCCGTGTTGTTTATCTATTTTATTTATATATAGTAGTGTATATATGTTAATCCAAAACTCCTAATTTATCCTCCCCCCCCCCATCCCGCTATCCCCTTTGGTAACCATAAGTTTGTTTTCTATGTCCATGAGTCTCTTTCTGTTTTGAAAACAAGTTCATTTGTAGATGGAAATGTTTTGATCTGCACCATCCAAAATTATAAAAGCTAGCCACATGTGACCAGTGTGACTAGGAAACTGAATTCTAAATGGTATTCAGTTTTAATTTATTTACTTTGGAAAACCACATGATGGTCAGAGCCTACTGTATTAGACAGCACAGCCCTATGCCGTTCAGGGTCACGCCCATGTGTCAGCATTTTACAGGCCTCTTCTTCCCCTGGAACAACCCTGTCCTGATTCCCATTCTCAAGTCAGGCCATTAATTTGTGACTTTTCGAAAATCCCAGACAGTGGAAAAGTCTGTGAGAATTTGCAAGAGTTTTGGCAAATGATGAGAAAAGCAGATGGAGGCGGAAGACCCAGCAAGGGCTGAAGAAGAGGACGGACATCTGTAAATCTCCGAGGATAATAAGAGGAGAAAATGTTATTATATAATTCAGTTTCATAAATGAATTAAAAGCACTGGGGATTAGAGTGACTAACAGAATGAGGGAATCACTGAGTGAAATCACGTTTGAACTGATAACAAAAGTGCTTGGCTGGGCTCGACAGAAACTGTGGGTGAGTGAGGATTGGGAGGAAAGAGCTGAAGTGAACGGGAAGGGGGTGCTTGAGTGGGAAATTGGAGAGGCCCAGTGGCCGGGGGCCACACGTGGGCAGGTGTCAGAAAACCGCTGCCCTGCTCCCCTCCTCAAACAGTCGAGTTTGCCAAATTGTATGCAGTCTCTCTCAGGTTTCCACCTCAGAAGGGGTTTGTGGCATGATACGTGCTTTCATCACTTCCCTAGATGAAAGATGGTGAATGAAAGCACAGGACAAGAATGGCTGTCCTGGTACCTGCTCAGTGTTCACGTGCCCAGGGACGCGACACCGATTATGCCCCTTTATAAGTTGGAGCCGATCTGAGAAGGACCACAAACAGCTCTGAGATAACTTCCAAGTCTGAACAAGAGAAAAGTGATGGCGGGATCAACCATGTTATTTAAAGTTTAAATACATTGTGGAATCTAAAAAGAAGAGGTACAGGTGAACTTATTTATAAAACAGAAAGAGACTCACAGACATGGAAAACAAACTTATGGTTACCAAAGGGGAAAGGGGGGAGGGATAAATTAGGATTTTGGGATTAACAGATATGCACTACTATACATAACATAAACAACAAGAATCTACTGTATAACACAGGGAAGTATACTTAATATTTCATAATAACCTATAATGGAAAAGAATCTAAAGAAGAATATATATATGTATGGCTGAATCACTTTGCTGTACACCTGAAACTAACACGATATTGTAAATCAACTATACTTCAATTTAAAAAATCACTAAAAACAGTTTAAAGACACTGTATCAGGTCCTGGAAAAGCACAGCAAAGAGAATTTAAAAAGTCATAAATTGACATGTAACATCGAAGCACTGGGGACGCAGCACCAAGGTGAGTGTCCCCGAGGACACACGGAGACGCTTTTCATCAAAATCACTGTCTAGCGCAGTGGGATGGCATGGAGACCAACCTGAATACCGAGTCACCCAGAGCCCCCTCAGTTTCTCCTTTCAGGCCAGAGAAAGGCTATCCGACTGTGCAGCAAGCTTTGGTTTGGTGTGTTCCAGACTCGGAGAAGGGAACTCTTTAACACAGAATTTGACTTCCACCAGCAGATGTCCTTCTCCAACAAATCAAATGCAGAAGAACCCAGGCTCAGCCTATTGTGTGCTTTGCCTTTTCAGAGCCTTGGTTCTTTCAGGGGCTTCAAGTGTGTAGGGGCCTGGCTTGTTGCCAAAGCATCTGCCAAGCCTCTCTCTTCTAGGCTTGGGTGATGGAGGGTCCTTGAGCAGCAAGCTTAATGGTGTTCACCTGACATGGCAGAGCTGGCTGGGGGCCATCAAGGAGGAGGTGGGGGAAGTGTCCAAGGGAGAGGGACCTCCAACCGTCACTCTCAGAGCCTGGGAGTGGGGCTGGGGGAAGGTGGTACCCCTGTCTACCGCTGAGATACCAGTGTGTGTGGATCTGATCATCTTAAATCACTGAGATTCTATCACTGAGAATGACTTTGCTCCAGCCAGCGTGCAGGTGATCCAGCGCTGGACCAAAAAGGCAGACGGAGGCCACGGACCCTCAGCACCCAACACTCCTGATCGGAGGCTGGCGTGGTTAGATGTGCCTTCCAGCCCCTTGGAAGCCCTATGAGGGCCATTTAGGTGATGAATGGCCTGAAGAAGGAAGCTGATGGGAAAATTCCCTCTGGCTTTAGAGCACGAATCTCCCCTGCTCTAAAATGAAATACTGCAGTCAGACCTCCTCACGAATCACGTGGAGGGTTTATTCATATCGGGGGAGGTGAACTTCCAAAAGGTATTGTCATTTACATTAGTGAATCCTCTCCTTTACCCCAAGACTTTTTGTTTGTTACCACGTCTTTTTTAGATTAATCTGAAACCCAAGAAAAATGGAGATAGGAGAAAAATCCGTATCTTCTACACTGGAAAATGTGCACATGGGTCATATATGGGAGAAGCTAGGGTAAACGAGGATGGTGTGGAGCAGGGGCTTCGGGGAGGATAAGTAGAAATCAGGAAGTAAAAAATATATAAGAAATCAACACTGATGACCTACTATGCGCCAGGCACTATACTTGGCAAATGTATACATCCTATTTTCTATAAAGCCACCTAATGTCCTTTAAGACTGAGACTACATTCCCTGTTCTATAGATTTTGAAGAGGCTACACACTTTAGAAAACCTAACAGAGCTAATAAGTGATGGATATAATGCTTGGACAAGTCTGTCTGAATCCACCTCATAAACATGAAGAACACTGTGTCCAACCCCAGGCCAGGGATATGCATTCTCCAAGTCTTTGATTACTTAATCTCCAGCCATCCTTCCAATTTCAGCTCACATGTCACTTCCTTAAAAAGACCTTCCATAGCTCCCCTGAACACCCTCTTCATTACCCTCATTGCTACTGTGTAAGTATTTTGTTCAGTATTTGCTGGTGACCATATCTGTTTTGGTTATTATTATATTCTTAGTGCCTCACTCATAACAAATAAGCATTTCCTGAATGAATGAATGAATGACAGTTAAGTAGCACCGATGGACTAAAGTCCATAGTTTGCCTTAATAGTGCCTCTTGTGTATTTTCAGAGCCAGTTATGACTCTTAAAAAAGCCATGCTTTGTCTTTTACTTCTGTTCTGGAAAAAAGAAATCCAGCATCGATCTTGCCTGGACATGTCTCCTGAACACCGAATGCACGTTCCATCCATAAAACATTCACTGGACTTGTTCTTTATTCATCTTCATTCTTCACTAAGCATCAAGTCCTATATGCAGGGTTATTAGTAATAAATACCCAAAGTATTAAATACGTAGTTGGACAATCTGTTATATTAGTTACATAATAGAATTGTGGTGGGCATACATGTTAATAAATAACAATGCAATATTATTAGTGATCACTTATACTTGCAAAATGATAAATTATGCAGGAGCCTCTAAATTCTTGAATGTAACATTATATTAGATGGAAATTATCAAAGGTTTATTTTATTCATAGCAGACTCTCAACATTTATACTTTTGACAGGTCCAATCATCTCACTCCGACTTGAGATTAAAGGAGGCTTGGTGTGAGATAGATTCAGGTTAACTCTTGGCAAGCTGCTGGGACACCATGACTTTTCACAGAATGCCCCAGCTCCACTGTGTTCAGGGAACACTTACTCTGCAATGTGTGTGAATCCAAGTCCCAAGGCTTCTCAGAGGCACAAGAAAGGGGCACTCACTTGGCAGTGGCACAATGGGAACTTGCCAGATGGTCAGAGCATATGCTCCAGCGACTGCCACCATCTGGAAATTTATTTGCAGGTCACAGAACAATTTTCTATGGCTCTGGCCTCAAAGTCAAAATTGGTTGTTTAGCACCATAGAATGCATTTCTCAGATTGAAATTTTGGAAAGGAGGTATCTATTGGTTCTTGAACACTTACTACTTGGTATGTATGTTACTTCTTTTCTTTCATCTTTGCATCCACCCTGAGATAGAAGCATTATTACACATTCCAGCCCTCATTCTAAAGCTCAATAAACACTCAGAGTCATCGTATAGCTTGTCCAAGATCAAGATAGGTGGCCAAGTATGGATATGAACCCAGATCTACCTTAGGTCAAAATTCAGATTATGCTTTTATTACATCCCAGGCCAGCCTGAGGCTACTCAAATTATTATATCTTTGCCATTCTTTCTTTTTCGGTAGTATTTCAAGTGCTATTTTCACTCACGCACAAATACTAATCAGACTTTGGTTGTGTGCTGATTACTATGTAATCCTTGGAGAAAACATGGCAAGTAATCAAGATTCAATCTCTTCTTCCATGAAGTTTTAAAGAATTAAAAACTTAGATTTTATTATTATTATTATTATTTTAAAAGTAAAATTAGAACTGGTTGGTTTGGGTTTTTTTTTTTCTCTCTCTCTTTAAATACACCATGAGCCTGAGATGGAGCCCATCGCGGGGCCATCAACGCCATCCCTACCTTTCCACTGAAGTTGCTTCTCTCAAAGCATCCAAACCCCCAATGTAAAATGCTCAGACCTTGTCCTCTAAATCTCAGTCCTGCTTTGCAGAGTGGTAGTATTTCTGTTTCCCTGTTCGGTTTACCCACTCTCTGGGATTTGCTAGGGGCCTCCTTGAATTTTCAGAGAACTGCCAGCTTCTCAGGCCGGTGGGGGGCTCCTGGGACCTCTGGGAGGACTCCATGCAAAGCCCATGTGCCACCTTGTGGCTGGAGCGGGAATTTCTCCTTCCTGGAATTCTGGGGCCAGGAGACAGCCACCAGGGACTCAATGTGATTTTAATCAACTTAATTAATTTGTTTTTAAACTTATTTTACCTTATTTGTCCTCAGTGAGGCCAGTGATTCCACTAATCTTCTGACCTTTCGTTTTAATTGAAGTATAGTTGATTTACAAAGTTGTGTTAGTTTCAGGTGTACAGCAAAGTGATTCAGTTATACATATATAATATAATATAATAATAATATAATAATAATATAATATAATATAATATAATATAATATAATATAATATAATATAATATAATATAATATAATATAATATAATATATATTCTTTTTCAGATTCTTTTCCCTTATAGGTTATTACAGGATACTGAGTACTGTTATCTGTGCTATACAGTATGTCCTGGTTGTGTATTTTATATATAGTTTTGTGTATAAGTTACTCCCAACCTCCTAATTTATCCATTCCCCCTCCCCTCCCTTCCGCTTTGGTAGCCATCAGTTTGTTTTCTATGTCCCTCAGTGTCTAGGTTAACTTTGGTCTATTGAGGAAGAGTAGTCCAAGAATCTTCCTCGCTTTTCTAATTTCTCACTTTATACCTACTACTATCCATATGCTTTCATGATATTCCCTTTGGAAAATGCAAATTCAGCTTTATGACAAAAAGTGATACTTATGGTTAGGTTTAAAAATGGAATCTTTTGGAAAACTAAAAATACAGAAGGGAAAGTTCTTTAAAAGAAATATCTCAATCTTCATGTTTGAGGTTCACGTGGTGCAATGAATGACCAGGACCACTATGTAGAAGGTTTTTTCCAGCTTACTTCTATCTTCCTTTCTCTAAATCAATAGTCCTCAAAGTCGACTACATACTGGAATCGCCTTGGTAATTCTGATGGGTAGCCAAGTTAAAAAACCACTGTGAATCTAGACCCAGAATGCCAAAAACAATTTATTATTGGTACATCTTATACTAAAAGGCAATACTGATCAGTCTGATGTGCCTTTGTTTGAGAGAAAACTATTAAGTGGAAACAGTTGGAACAACATGGTCCAAACAAGGGTTAGTAACCTAAAGTTATTAACTCAAGGTTAACTATTAAATACAGCTTTAACTATAGCTACTGACGGCAGCACTTCAAAGTCACAGAGTTCACACTAGCATTTTTGTGTTTCTGGAGATTTGTGTGAGAAGAAAAGCAGAGTATATAATGGGAAATACCTTTAGATTTACCCAGAGTTCTTACCGAGACAGCTCTGATGTTTGCTAGTTAGAAACAATAAAAGAAGTGGATGGTGAGTAAGTAGTGGTACTTAGGGTCTTGAGAGGTGTACACAGTGCACTATTTCTAGAAGAACTTGGCAACTTTAGAAGGTCTACACTCTTTGTATACTTAACATGCTTTTTCTTTATAACACTGTTGGGTTCTATAGATATTTGGCTTTTCACTTTACTGCATTTTTTCATTGAACAAACAATATTTAAACAATAGGTACTCATTTTTAACGTTGTTTATAGTAATGAATAAAACATTGCGTGTATGAATGAAATAGGTCACACTTTCCTCTTCCAGATATGCAGGGAGTAAAAATAATGCATGTGACTCCCCAAAATCCAGTCATAAATATAAATGATACATGTGTTCATATGTTCACTCTTTTTAAAAAGAGGACTTTGTAGGGTTTGTAATATTAAATACATGCAAAACAGGAAATGAATATTAAAGCTGAAGAGTTTATACAGTTAAAAGGGGCAACCAAAGAGATGGTATCAGGCAACAGGACCAAAATTTAGGTAAGTATATGTTATATGCAAGTTAGTGTAAATCGATTAATCAAAAATATAATTAATAGTACTTTTAAAACAATGTCTTAACTTAAAAAAAGTGCAGTTTTCCTTTAAAATGATGCAATATATCCAGGACTGTTTCTGTTGAATTTTTCTTTGAAACCCCAGAAATGTAGTCATTTTTTCACAGGATGCAGCATTTTAAAGATCAATGATGGCTTATAATAGGGCAGTGTGTAATCAGAAAAGGATCCCACTGGAGCCCAGACCACTCTGGGCTATCATGGATCTACCTATTTTTCCCAGAGATGAGAACTAGATGGATATTTCCCCCTTGGTTACCTGTGAAGAGAAAACTGTACCTTTTTTTTTTTTTTTTTTATGTTTTATTTTCTAGGGAAGCATACAGTAGAACTAAATTTTAGATTTAATCTATCTCTCTGAGACCAGACCAAAAAAAAAAAAAAAAAAAAAAGCCACAGAAGCATAGATTCTAAGGCTAAAACCTGCACTTTTTCTGTTTCCAGTTCTCATGGAAGAGGAAGGGATGGAGAAATGGATAGAAACTAAAATTTTGGAGTGCCTGGAATAGTCTAGACTCTGCGTTAAGTTCCTTACATTCTTTATTTTACTTTACATCAACACTTTGAAAAAAGTTTTCTAATCTCTGTCTCCCAGATCAGGGGACTGAGACTCAGAGAGGTTAAACAATTTGCAAAATGCCACACAGATTTTTATTTGAGCCCAGATCTGTAACTCAAGCTCACACTGCTTTCTCTATGCTCTACTTGAACATGGGAGAAGAGAACAAGACACTGAAGAAGGTCCCCACTCCAGGCCTCTGCCTGTCTCAGGTATTGGTGGGTTCCAAGCCCCTCCAGGCTGGGTGTGTGACTCCTGTCTCTATGGAGCCACACCTCATGTGAGTCTAGTTCCCTGCGATATGAGGTCATTATCTTCTCACATTCGTCCTCCACTCTCTAGGTTCTCAGGGCACAGCCACGCGAAGCGCAGCTCAGTAGGCAGTGAGCACAGCCAGGATGTTGGTTGTCAACTTCCTTCTTTTTCGGGATAGATATATTTTACTGTAAACCTGTATGTGCCACGATTGCTTCAGTTTGTGAAAACCTGATGCCCATGGCAGGTGAGCTCTCCTAACCCCTCCGATGTTTCCACCTTCCACCCCCCAGCCCCATCCCATGTTGCACTGAAGGGGGAGCAAGGGGAGAGAACGATAGATGTGATGTCGTTATTACTGGAATGACATAGTGGATGCTTTTCTTCTACCTTAGTTCCTCCTCAGCATCTGCATCTCTCCTCCTTCATGCCCAAGCCACCAACACCATGCTTACAGGTTACTTGAGTAGAGAGAACCACATTTTTACCAAGTTTTCAGTTGGTATCAAAAATAATAAAATACTATATCTAGGTATTTTTATGAAGAATATGATCAGTTGAACCTAGTGAAGGGAAAGAATTTTGTGGAGGGAAAAAGAACTCACCTGTATTGACCCTGGTCACGCACTCACCAGTGGGTGGATGGTGCCACCTTCAGTGGGCACCTGTCTCCCAAGAGAGCAGAGAGCAGGACGACAGCTGGAGTCATATGATGAAGAGTCAGGGAGAACAGCTATGTTCTTCAGACTTTCTGATCCAAAAACAAGGGCACGCATTCTAATAAGTTCGATGTTACTGTTTTTCTTAATTTCAGAAAGGCAATCTGGTTTTTTTAGATATTATTATTTTTTTTAAATAAATTTATTTATTTATTTATTTTTGGCTGTGTTGGGTCTTCGTTTCTGTGCAAGGGCTTTCTCCAGTTGCAGCGAGCGGGGGCCACTCTTCATCGTGGTGCGTGGGCCTCTCACTATCGTGGCCTCTCTTATTGCAGAGCACAGGCTCCTGACGCACAGGCTCAGTAGTTGTGGCTCATAGGCCCAGTTGCTCCGCAGCATGTGGGATCTTCCTGGACCAGGGCTCGAATCCGTGTCCCCTGCATTGGCAGGCGGATTCCCAACCACTGCGCCACCAGGGAAGCCCTAGATATTATTATTTTAAAGCAGGTTTAGGTTCGCAGCAAAATTGAGAGGAAGGTACGGTGGTTTCCCATAGACCCCCTGCCCCACACATGCACAGCCTCCCCACCATCAGCATCCCACACCTGAGTGGTCCATTTGTTACAGTTGATGGACCTACATTGGCACATCATGATCACCCAAAGTCTAGTTTGCCTTAGGGCTCACTCTCAGTGTCGTACATTCTGTCAGTTTGGACAAAGGAATAATGACATGTATCCACCACTATGGTATCATAGAGAGTATTTCCACTGCCCTAAAAATCCTCTGTGCTCTGCTTATTCATCCACCCGCAACCACTGGCAACCACTGATCTTTTTACTGTCTCCATGGTTTTGCGTTAGTTTGATGTTATTTCTACCAGCAACGCAATGTTATTCATCTTTGTGCCTCCCCTCATTAGCTCACCATAGCTTTTGGAATAAAGTTCGAATCCTTAGTTCACAATACTCTTCACAGTCTCATTTCTTACTACCTTCCTAATCTCTTCTCTTGTCATTTCTGCACATATTTGACTCTGGTCATAAAGAAGCATTCTAAATATAAAATAAATGTCTTACATCTCAGTTGTTCTATGTGTTCTCCCATGAACAAAAGCCTGCAGTGACTATCAGCCTGCACCTGTGTAATGAATGACCCCTCCCCCCTTGTTACCATGCTTAACTGTGCATTCTAACAGACAGAGATGGGTCTTAGCTCTGAGTAAACAGTGGCTTTTGCAAATGTACATTCTGAGACATAAATTGCTATAGCCTATGATGGAATAACAGAGTTGCTAGGATTGTCCTTCCTCCTTTTATATATATATATTTTCTTTTTAAATCTTGCTGACTCTTTTCCCCCCCAAAGCTAGTATAAGTGTAACCTCTTTCAGGAAGTTTTGCCTTGCATGTCCCATGGGATTTAGAGACCCATCAGGTAGGGTATCCTATCACCCTATGCTATCTCCATTCCAGAACTTACCATCCCATAGGGGGCCATTGATGTCCTTGTCCTTGTATGTTTCTCCCATAGTCTGGAAGTATTTGTGGGAGTTTTTCTATTGCCTGGCAAATCCTGGCACATTGAAAACATTCAATAAAATGTTTATTGAAAAGAATGTCAAAATAAGAATCACCTGGAGTTTTGTTGGATTTGTCACGAATAGAGACCAAGTTTAATAAGATAATTCTAGAGGCATTTTGGAATATTTTCCACTTTCTTAGGTTTATAATATATGTTAGTTACTCTGATACTTGCTTCCCCATAATGCTTAAAAATCCATGCATACTAATTTGACTTTAAATGTTGGGGTATTTAGCTTTCCACTGGCAGAAACTAAAAGGTTAGAGTTGAGAAACAGGTTTTGCAAACAGAGTCCCAGAACCATCCATGTCTGAGTGTCAACCCACTTAGTATTCTGCCCTTTGATATGGAGGGTTAGGTTGTTAGCACTCAGGTTGACTCCTTCCATGATGGCAGTTGGGGAAAAAGAGTTTCTGTGATGAGCACTTACTTCGTCCAAGCTCTTGAACTTGATAAATATGGGTAAGAAAGTGACTGATCAATAAGTATCAAACAAGAGGCATTGAATTATCCAAAATTATGATTATTCGAGATTGTGATAATATTTGGCCACTCCTTAAATGAGAAAAAATCAAAACAAAACATGACAATCAAATAATTGTGATCAAAGGGAGATTTGCATAGCAGATTTATTTAAATTCCTGATTTTCTTAAAACTCCACTGGAATTGGATATAAAGAAGAGTCAGGGATATATGATATTGACATTGAGTTAATAGAGAGTTAGAATTCATTTTTTTTCAGTTGCACTATCTGCCTAAAATTCCCCTAACAAGATCATTTTTGTACATGAAATTTTGCACCTCATTACCCCTAATTACATCCTTTAAAAGGCATTCTTTGAGAACGCATAGTGAACAATGTAGAATAAAAAAATACTTATCTTTCTTCTCTCCTTGTTAATTGTCAAGTCTTATTCTTACATCTGACTTCAGCATTTATCTTTTTCTATCCCCAATAAAACATTTTTTCATCACCTAAACTTCAGAGACTTTTCTTTTGGGGAACAGGGAGAGAAACCTACCATTTTAATGAATACAGAAGAAACATTTTCCCTTTCTCTCCTTTAGCACTGTCTTCCTACCTTGCTTTCATCATGCAACATGTTCTGCCAAATCATATAATTATTCAGTACTTGTTTTGGCTGCAAGACTACAAATTTCCCAAGGACAGGAACAATATCTTGTAGATTTCTTGAATCCTTACAGTAACAAATGGGTGCCTTGTGAAGAATATGCATCTGACAGTTTTTGTTGAATAGAATGACACTGAACAGTTTTTATATCTTACAAGGAATCCTGCATTATGTAAATATTTCCAACTATTAGAAATGCTCTCCCTATTTTGAGGTCATTTCTGCTTCTTTTATCTTCCTCCAGATCATTTACTACATAAAACTATTTGAAGTATGTCTAACCATTCTCCCATGTCAGTCTAACAAATTCTTGAAGATAATTATTTTATGCATCTGAATATTTTTTATACCCTTATCCTCAACACCTGTTTCTTCATATCTTGATTTAAAATTTAATTATCCTCATTGCTCTTCCTTGAGTATGCTCTTGTACCTCTCTGTTAAATATATATTAATAAGTAGAAATCAAAATTGGATGTAGTCCTCTGAGATGATTTGTTTAGCTAAAGTAAATAGAACTATCATTGCTATTGCTCTAATACAATTTTTCTACCAAATGCTAGTAATACTATCCACACATACTTGGCTACTGTTAAAATCACCTATTTGAGTTAAATAAGAATTATTTTCTTTTTAATAGAAATCCAAGCTTCTCTTAGCATAGTCACTATCGTCTTATTCTTGTAATTTTTGAGGGGATTTTACATCTTTCTCTAATATAAGTTGATAGAAGATGATAGATAGAGAGATAGATAGAGAGATAGATAGAAACAGTGAGTAATTTTTGGGGAGGTACTTATTTTGCAACAGGTACTTTAATGTGTTATCTAATCCTCATAATGAAAAAGCTATTATTGTCCTGATTATAAAATGAGTAAATGAGGGTAATGAGGATTAGGACCATAAAACTAGCAGTTTGCCTCTGAATCCTGGACCCCCAACAACTTCTTCACAATCATATCTCTGCCTGATGAGATGCTCTTAGAGTCAAAATATGTTTGCCTTTCATCTGTTGTTGCATAAACATCATGACACCAGGAAAATGGCTAGTTGAGTCAGATATATTTGGGAATGTGTACAGAGGTGTGTGCGTGTGCTCTGCCCCGAAACTGTGCCACATGAAGAGGGAGGGGCCCCTCCTTTCATCTCTACTTAAAGTAGAGGGTCTTCTGGTGACAACCTCCTTCCTTCCTGGATCTATTGTAACTTTTAGAATTTTTTAAGAGGAAAAATCTAAACCGAGATCTAAATCTTGGTGGGAATAGCTGTGGACGGGTGAGACTCTGGTCTTTTCTCAAAACAAAGCACTTGGCAGTTGCCCTCTCTGTTCAAAGGCAGGAAGAGCCCTGTGTTAATGTCACATGATGTTCCTTCTTGGGTAGAAAGCATTGCATACAGACCATCTTGTCAAGAGGGTTGATTTATGTATCTTCACATTTTTTGAGAAGTATCAAGGCTTTTTCCATTTCCTGATCGTTTGCAGAGTATTTAATAAAACCCATTGGAAAACACACTTACAAATCAGGGTTAGATTACCTCTATTTAGAGGTTGATTGGAAAAAGAAAAAGAAGATTTTACTATCAACATCATGTTGGATAAGAATAAAGGGCATTGTCCTAATGGTCAGGCCACCTGTGTATGATGACCAGTTCATCTCTGCCCTTTTAATGTTTTGTTCCTAGGATTATTGAAAGGCATCATATACCATGGCAAAGACCCCAAGAGCTCAAGACCTGAATCTTAAATGTCCCCAGGTCCCCTGTGTCGCATATTATCTCACAGAAAACTATACGTGCTTCGTAAGATTGGTTCTGACGAGCCGTTTCACTTCTGATGCTCAATTACTCAGTTACTAGTAGGTGCCAAGGCTTGAGTTTACATTCTAATCACAGCCTTCAGCTCATCCTTTCTCAGTCATCACACTAAGCATAGTCCTTTGAATAATAGCTTCTCCATGAAGCGTGCAGATCACACAAGCACATCTCTCATAACTAGTTCCTTTACCATTCTAGTCACAGCTCAGATCTTCTCTGTGGCAAGTTTGTTTGTGTGTGTGTGTATATGTGTGTGTGTGTGTGTGTGTGTGTTTCATAATGAAAAAGAAGTGTCAGAGAAGGAATGACCAAGGGGCCAATATACCTAATGTATGCAAAGGATTTAAGAAAGTCCTGAGGGTTAGGCAAGAGGAATCGTTGCAATGATCCTAACCTGTATTTTAATTTATCCTGTAGAAGTGACGAGGCTGTATCCAGAGTGAGTGATCACCACGCTATTTTATGAACTCACATGACTTCTATGGAACATGTGGGGAGGATATTTGGGGCATTATCAAACACCTGGAGATCTTCAATTCCTCATTTCTTGCTTCTGTGATTTATTAACAGTTCTGCTAATGCAGATAGAATGCAACCCCCAATTATAGCAGTGGATAAGGCTGAATGCTGCACAGTCTATGCTATTCAGAGTACAGAATATCTTCAACCTAGTTGATCATTTTTGAATCATCAGCTCCATCTTTATGTTAAATTAACAATTTAACAGCTGCTTTCATCAAAGTTCTTTTGTGTCTATCAACTGGATGCTGCCATTTTCTTTTTCTTAAATGCAATTTGCAAGATCATTTCTGTATCTTTTTAGTCTCAGATTCCTGATTTGCATGTTTGCTCAATTTGTATACAAATGTTCAGGCATTTATATACCATCTAGGGAGCATGAAACACCCTCCACAGCTCTAGAGAACAATTTAATCCATCTCACCATTCAGTTAACTTAAATTTTTTTCTTTAAGGACAGGTGATGAATGAATGCAGTAAGCTATGACTGAGCAGAGGTCCATTGGTTCCCAAATAAGAAATATTCTAAAGCAAAAGAACAACCAAAGGTTCTATTTTTACATAATTCCAGTAAGTGGGAATACTGAAAATCGGCTCAGACCTGTTATAAAAGACAGGGCTCTTCTCACCTTTTATGCTAGTTAGCTCAGACTATGGTAACAAAATACCATTGGCTGGGTGGCTGACACAGTAGAAATTGATTTCTCACAGTTCTGGAAGCTGGGAAGTCCAATATCAAAGTGCTAGCCAATTCAGTTCCCAATGAGGGCTCTCTTACTGGCTTACAGATGGCCACCTTCTCGCTTTGTCCTCACATGGTCTTTCCTCTGTGTTTGTGTGTGCATGCACACACACACACACACACACACACAGATAGAGATGAGGGAGGTGATAAAGAGAGCAAGCTCTCTGGTGTCTCTTTTTATAAGAACACCAATACCATCATGAAGGCCCCAATCTCATGATCTCATTTGAACTTAATTATTTCCCAAAGTCTCCTTCTCCAAACACCATCATATTGAGGTGAGGACTATAACATATGATTTTGCGGGGGGGGGGGGAGGGGGACACAATTCAGCTCATAGAAACTTTCATAGCTCAGAAAATATTTTGATTTTAGCTATAATTTATCAATACTTTACAATTGTCATTATATTCCTAAGCTGTAAGATGTACTAATACAGCCTCAATGTCCTGAATCCAAAAGAAAGCATTAAGGTGACAATGCACCTAGAGTTTCAAGGAAAATCTGTGGTGTGTTTTTGGCAGACATCACTTGAATCTGAAATAAGTTGCTTTGTTGGCCACTAGATCTGCCTTAGAACCCAGGTCCTCCTGATCTGAACGACCTCCTTCAGGACACTCAATATAATCCTCTATTACAAGTTGAGTTTAGAAGGAGGAATACCTATAATTAGTCTCTGTAATGAGTGTCAATCTAGCCCCTTCAAGCAATCCCCCAGGTAGGAGCTGCTCAGATCTGACCATTGCGGGAAGCTGTGGGACCAGATCTTGAAGGAAGCGCTGGGGAGGACGGAAGGGGAGGAGGGACAGGAGGATTCCCAGCAGAGTCCATAAGGGATTAATTGGAGTCAAGGGTCAAGGAGCAGGGGTTACCAGATGCTGACATCAAGTCCACAGGATCAAGGGGTGAGTTGGGGTGGGAGAATAGAATCCAAAAATCTGGGTAAGTGGGGCAAAGTCGAAATGAGAACAGGCCCAAGACCCTAAACAGCATTTAGGCAACCATAGTTTGATTTATCCACTGCTGAGTGCTAGATGGAAAGAAAGAAATTTGTTCATCTGGGTTAAAGGATCAGAGGCAGTGTGGACCCAACAGTTGCCAAAGGGGAAAGCAAACAAGGGGCGTGGCTGACAAAACCAATGGCTCTTAAAGCTTTTGCTGTTCAAGTTCACCACAGGACATGCCTTGGCTTAATATGTATCTCCTGCAGAGTTGTAAGCTTTTTAAAATCAGGGCTTTGTCACACTCTTCTTCCTGCTCCTCACAGAGTACATGGTGGTGTCCAATAAACATTCACTTTGGGTTCTACTTTCTTGCACACCTTTTTGTAGTCAGGCATAAATATGAACTTCACTAAGAGAGGTAGCATTTTAATTTATTCTCAAGATCTCATATCAAGGAGCTAATGAGTTTTAGGCCCTTTCTGTAGAATAGGTTTTGATTTGATGAGGGAAGTAAGCTAATTTAGCCTCAGGCTCCTAAGGGAGGGGCATGAGCGGAAAGGGGAGGGCACAGGTGGTTCCAAAAATTAAAAACAAATGATACAAATAGAGCGGAAGCTGATGATAGACCTTTCTAATTGTCCAAGTTTTGACAAGGTTCCAATGACATTTTATTAGCAAGCCAGTCACTTATTCTTGTTTTGGAAGATTCTGTAAGCAGATAAGGAGCTTTGCCAAAATTTTTGCATCAACCTGATGTCTCAAGTCCTCCTGTCAAAATAATTAGAATAAAGAAGCGATTGAGGGAAAAAAATGAAATTAACAGGTATTTCGGAGAGAAAGCAATTTCTAAGGAGTGATGTGGATTCAGTGCAGATATCCAAGTTGGATGAACCATGCATCAGTGCCTGACAGCTGCCAACATAGAATGGTCCTCTTCAAATAGGCTGGTGGGGACCAGTGTGTTCTTCTCTAAGAGATCAGCCAAATTGTGATGATGAAAGTATGTGTAATTGTTACTGAGTTTCAGAAATAAACCTACCTGGAAGTCGTGATAGTTAAGAGGGGTCAGTTGATTCCAAGAGCCTGAGATAAGCCATGTGTCTAATCTGTCCACATTTTAGGAGCCAAAGATCACCAGCTATCAACTAGCTACATCAGAACCATTGGATTTCCATCCCAGACTCAGTGAATCAGTATCACAGGATGGACCTGGGAATGTGCATTTTACCAGGATATCCAGGTGATTCTCATGCACTGCAGTGTTTAGAGAAAACCATTATAGAATCTAACCTACCTTGAAACTTTCAGAGCTGTGATTCTGTAACTTTGCTTCATACTAGAAATATCTGGGGAGCTTTTGAAAGCCTGGTGCCCAACCCACACTCTGTACCAATTAAAGGTGAATTTAAGAGGTTGGATCAAGAAGTCACTCTTTTTAGACCCTAACAGGTGTTTCCAATGTGCAGCAAGTGTGAGAACCACTTTTCACTTGGAGTAACATGTGCAAGGCTCAGGGTCTTTTCTGGCGGCACTTAGAGAAGCTTGGATTAGGGGTGTGATATCACAGGTCTGCATGGCAGGGCCACCCCCAGGGGTGGCTTTGCAACAGTAAGTCTTGCTCATGCTATTTAAACTGGCAAAAGACCACCTTGCAGCAAATGGAAAGCATTCATCTATGAAGAAGAGTATTGCTGAAGCAGTGGGAAATGCCTTGAAGTGTGGCAGAATCAAGGTCTAGAGATCTGTGTCTATTGTTTGTCACCTGGAACAGTCCTGAGCAAGTAATTTGATGACTCTGAATTGCAGCTTTCTTACCTGTAAGGTGGATGTGACAGTACCAGCCTTGTTACATGGTTGCTATTTTATCCTATTAAAGAAGCTGACATATTCAAATGCACAAAGCGCTTTTGATTGGAATTGAGAGAGCTATTTGGAATTCCCTACTTAAACCTGGAGTCAAGGCTTCATTGACTAACATTTGTGATTTTCTTACTTGTGTCTCCATTATTAAACACTTTTACAACCCTTTATAAGGTCAGCGGTGCTAAATATGTTGCTCTTTTGTCTTAGAATCATTTTGCATCACACCGTCATAATTGGCCCACAGATTCTATGGTGTTCGTACTTTTATCTATTGCTGCTGAATAGGAGGGAAGATGAGGAGGACTTTTGCTGCCTACACATCTGATAAAGTCCAGATCCATCTGGAAACCATTTGGAGTTCATAGGCAAATGAAGTCGGTCATAAAATACGAAGAACTCAAGAGAAAAAATAAACTACCAAGGTTGAATTAGAAGTTAAGGTCTCAGCTCTTATCTTTCTTAATAATGCCTCCTCTGCTTGCCACGGCAACTGCATGTGATGTGAGTTGTTATGGCAAAGGGAGAGGACTACCCAAGGGAGAGGCTGTGAAATACTGCAAGGGGAGAGGGCATCTGGGGACTTGTAAAAACTTGGACTTGTACTTGAATGTGATCACCTGTGTGAATCAGAATGTGTCCCGATCCACTCAGATTTTGAGGCACGCTATTCTTCATCATCTTTTCTTTGGTGCAGAGCCCCAAAGGCTTTGGGGTATCAAAAGGTGGGTCCTGGTGTTAGTGAGTGTAAAAGCGTCTATCTTGGTACTTCGCCCTTAGAAGGCATTCTGCCTGTGTTAGCTAAATATGAATAATGTAAATGAGCAGCATGTTTATGTCAAGCTTTGAGCATATGCACTCTCAGTAGAAAAATACTGCTTAAAACACAAGCAAGAATGAAAAGCTTGTTTGATGGATAGAGAATTAGAGCAACTGGAGTTAAATCCTTTTTCAAGGTCACCTCAAATGAATTGATGCTTTGTGAAGGGTATCTGATCAGCTGGTGCTCTGCGGGAGCGTGCTTTCTCCTTGTATGTACTCTAAGTTTCCTAGATGATTACAAATACAAGGATGACCATTTGCAGAGACTGAGGCTAAAGTTTATTGTTTTTAATTGGCAAAGAGTTGAAATTCTAGGATTAGAGGAGACTAGAGACCTATCAAGGGGCTATTTCACTGACCACAGATCCTTTGCTTGAAACCACGTAGAGCTGTGTTTAGTTTTCCTCACATGGATTTCAGCTTCCAGATTGTGTGACTTCAGCCCTCCTGAGAGTAAGACGAATTCTCTCAAAATCTAGACAATTTGCGCGTTCCACTTCTTAGTTGGGGGAGAAATAGTGGACGCAGGACTTTTCTCAGCACTGGATGATTTTCATGAAGAGGACGGGGACATTTCCAACCCATTTTTGATTTCTTTGAGGACCGAAATGATGGGCTGTGATGAGGTCCAATTAGACGGGGGTGAATCCAGTTTGATGGCCTCATTTTGTCACCTACCATGATTCTACTCTGTTTCATGACAATTGACAGTAAACCACAAGCTGTCACATGTACGGCAGACGTTTCTCACAGAAACTTGGCCAGTGGTAGATACTCTACTTGGTGCACCTGTGAAAAGAACCTTCTGGTAAATGTACACAGGATCCTAGTGCCATTCACTTTAGTTTAGTAGAATAATCATCACTTGTTAATTCCTTGGAAGAAAGGAAATATCATTCATGTGTATGGGGAGGTCAGGAGACTTTGGGCTTATAAAGAGGACTTTGATAAAGGCTCTTCCACCATGGTCTTAAGAAAACAGCAGACACCACTTCTGGCTGTTGTTTCCTGGGTTCCATCACCTGGGTCTTCCTTTATGAAGTTTGACCACCTCTATTATTTAGCCAATCTCAGGGCAGGAGTAGATTAGGAATTTTAGCCCCTATGGCCATCGGGCTTAGAAATTAGGCTTATTTTCCCAAACGTCCTGGTGTCTTTGTACTGAAGATAAGCCCTGAGTGTTTATGTGGAGGCTCTGTCTTGCTGCCTTGGTCCACAGCTTAGCTTCAGGTTTTGCTTTCTGACCTTTTGTCTGGGGCCATTAAATCTAGCTTTTTGTTTTTTCTTGTTTGGATTTCTGTGTCTGGATTTTATCTTGCTCAGTGGATTTACTTTCAAATTTCTGTGCCAACCCTACATGAGCTTGAATGAGTTGTGTCCTCTTGTGTGCACCCTGGGTGCCAGCCCACTAGGTGGGATGGGTCCTGTTAGACTTCTAGACACGCTGACTTATACCCCATCCTGCTGCCGTTGTGGTGACTGTGGTCAGCACAGAGCTCCAGCTCTCTGCTCCTTCGGCGTGGGGGGGGGGGTCCACTTCAACTGAGGATGGCCTCTTCACCTGGTCCTTCCCAGGGCAACCCAGCTGGTGGTCACCCGTAAAGGCCCAGGCCTGTCAGCATAACGGGGACCATTGTCCAGAACGCCCTGCAGGGCTGCTGATGCCACGTGCCTGCCCGGGGTAGCACTCTTCCTTGGCCAGGGTATGCCCCTGCCTCTTCTTTGCAAGGTACTGATCCCTGATGAATACCTTGTCCTCCAAACTCTGAGTTGGCTTCCAGAGAACCCCAGCCTGGGGTCCTGTGCTCCTAATATTGAATCTTTATCCACGCCAGGCCTGCTGTTGCTATTAGGACATTAGAAATAGGACCCTAGCTACTTCTCAGGGACAAGTGGCTAGCGTGAGCAACGTCTCCAGACCCCCTCATAAAATATCAGGCCCTGAGGTGATACCCAGGGCAGAGTTGCCGCGTGCCCTTATCTATCTGTGCTAAAGCAGCAAGTTCACGTGCCCTCCAAGCCCACATCTGCAGCCCACCCCCCTAAATGACTAGGACAGTCTCCATGCAGCCCGAAGGGCCTTCCCCAAACTTATTTTGCTCTTACCTTCTGTGATAACATACACCCTCCTTGTGATAAAACTGTACCAAAAAGGAAGTTTCACCTTTTAAGCACCTTTTCTTTGTTGCTAAAATATTCATTTTTGGATAATATTTACTGAGGTCCTGGATCTAACACCTGAATAACATTTTTGTCTGTTTTTTCATCTCTAAAATGAAACAACACCACCTAACTTACCTCCTTAAAGGGTTGATGTGGTAAATAATATTTAAAAGAGTATGAAGAAATGTGTACACAAATATTTTAAAAACGGAGACATCACAGCAAGTATGATGGCGACGGTTTTATTTTATAATTATTTTGTAGTTGTTGGTTAGAAACTGTTTAGAACTACCCCTGCTCTTTTCTTTTCTAGTTCCATTTGTGGCCGGTGGCTGACATTTACAAGATGACTATGACAGGATGCAGCTTTGGCTGGCGGACAGAGCTCTGCTCCAGCCTCGGCTTAAGTGGCTCATATGGTGATTGATCTCCTGACCTTGGGCTCATTAACTTCATCCTCTGGCGAGAGGGACACACCAGCTATAAGGCACTCTTTGTTAGCACACTTTTCTTTGTATTTCTGGGGGTCAGAGACACTGGGTCCCAACTTGTGTGTGTAATCTGAAGTATATTCCCTTTGCCAGACAGTTTCAGGGATATTCAAAATTCATGAAATAAAGTGACAGCATGATGGAAAAATGTAGAAAACATTATAATACTTCTTAGCTGATAAGAGCAGGTAATAAAAATGAGAACCATGATACTTCAAGACTCTCAAAGAAACGAAACCATGATTCCACATCTAATCCCATAACAAAGTAGGGAGATCACTCCAATCTCAGGGGCTGGGGTGACTTCTATTGAAATGAATAACTCTCTGCTATTATTCATCAAGATCAAATTTTACAAACTTTCCTAGTTTAATTTGGCAACATAATCCTACCTCTGTTTTAGCCCAGCCACGATGCAGCACAAGGAAAACAAGGAGGTTGCACTGAGGGGTTTTTTTGGTTCTGTTTTTATAAAAACATAAGATTCTTTTTAACAAACAAATAGGAAGCACCTAGTCTGCCAGTGCCCTGGGGACATAAACGTGAAATCGTTCATGCATTTTCCTCCAAACTGCATCCGGTATCACTTTTCCAGGGGAGAGGGTGTGTGCTGGGGGCTGGGAGGGTAACCCGATCTCCCTGCACATCTGGGCACTCACTTCACTCCTACAACAGGGCAAAAGAGAGCTTTTAGAAAGACATGGTCAGAAGAGCCAGGCAAACAAAGATTCCCTTGGTTGCTGGTGGATTTTTATTCTGGAAGGACTTTTCTCAACGGGAATCGCCATGCCCAGCTCCCTCCCCCACCAGGCAATCCTGAGAAGGCCATCTTCAGTCTCCTCCACTCCTTCCTGCCCATGTTTTCCTTGCATCTTCCTCTGGGCTCAGGGCCATCTAATCAGAAGGCTTTGCCCCTCATGTGCTGCAGAGATCTGGTCCGCAACACTCTGCTTCTCAAAGTATCTGTGGTGAGGAACCAGATCTGGGTTTGCTTTAGACTTTTGTTACTTTTTTTTTTTTTTAATTTCCAATCTGTGTGGACAGATATTGTTTGTAAAATACAATCAAAATAAAATGTATTGAAAATTAAGATTTAAATACTATGAAAAACACAAGCTCTAACATCATCCTCACCATCATTATTGTTAGATTTAAGAGACAAATTAATCTGTCGATTCTGTTTCCTTACTTGCTATGTTGAGGAGCTTGCATCTGCAGACACGGTCCCTGCTCCAGGCCATGAGTGCTGCTGGGGGAACCAGAGTACAGGCCTCTCATAGTTCACGTTACCTCTTCCTTCCAGGCAACCTTTAGTCTGTAAGGAGTTTGCTCAGCAGAGGAGGAGGGAAGATGGGTGATGTAGGGAAGAGCATATGGACAGTTCAGACTGAGGGAGGATCAAATATCCTGTAATTGCCAGGGGAGGGAAAGTTCTGGAAGAGATTGCTACAGGTCTGAGAGAAACATGTGGGGGACACACTGTGAAAGCTCTAGATGTCAGGGTGACATTCTCTTTGCTCTGAATTTGGAAGCATCGGTGAGTTTAAACATTGTTTTTCTGACTGTGAATTGATCATGTGCTATTACAGCAAATGAGGAAAAACACAGACATGGGCAAATAAAAACCCCTTCTAAGAACACGGTCAGGAGACATAAAATACTTGGAGAATTTCCCTTTGGGTCTTTTATTCCACGACATTTTCAAAGACTTAACATCATACATAACACATTATTTTTCAGCACATTATTTTTCAGCATCTTCGTTTAAAACTATAACATAATCAAATCTCTGTATTATTACTTTGTCTTTATGACCATATTTTTAATGGGTAAATACTGTTGCATTCATCTATGAATCACAAATGACTTAACCATTACATCATTTTTGTGACATTTAGATGATTTCGGATTTATTTGCCAATATAAATAGCAATGAAATTAATGTTTATTTTTGTGTTTATAGATTTTTATATAGTTCATGTGTTTATTGTTTATTTGTATTTCTCCTTTGGTTAATTACTTATTCAAGCATTTCTATTAGAAAACTAGTACTTTCCATATCGATGTGTATAAATTCCTTGGATATGTACCATTGGTCGGTCATATAACTTCCTATATTTTTTTCGAAGACCATTGTTC
Organism: Balaenoptera musculus; assembly: GCF_009873245.2. NCBI lineage: Eukaryota > Metazoa > Chordata > Mammalia > Artiodactyla > Balaenopteridae > Balaenoptera > Balaenoptera musculus. Next base: position 86,476,611 of record NC_045797.1, read on the forward strand.
TTAAAAGCTAGTATCCACATTTAAATTTAGTTTTATTATGGTGTTCATTTTTACTTTTATTCTGAGGTAGCTGCTTTGTATAGCAGAAAGAGAATCAATAAGAGAAGGAACTAGTGGACAATTTATTTAACCTCCCTGAGACACCTGAACTCATCTTCTCTCCTCTGGAATATTGCTTTAGAATAGGACCCTTCTATCTGGGCTTCCTTTCACTTTGTGTTGATCTGCCAGCCTCAACACTTGATTTCTACCTTGTGGTCCAAGATGACTGACAGCTCTAGCATCTCTCAGCATGTCCACACTGCAGTGAAGGGACTGGTACAAGGGGATGTTGAGGGCACGATCTTGACCTTGCATATATTTCTTCTGCCTGTGCCCCACTGGCATCTGTTATTGAGGATTCTAAGGGACAAACGGGAGGGTCTACCACAGTCCACACCTTCATCCACCCAATAACTATGCTCACCCTCTTCCACGTAGGACACACTCATGCTCTCTCTAAAGAACACCCAGCTACTCCATTACATCATCTAGATCGAATTCCAGGATCTCGGTGATGGACTGTCCCCTACATCAGGTTTGAACATGGCTTCAAACAGTTCAGCCAGCTTTGAACTAAACTATAAGTTGTCTACCATTTATACCCAGTATTCCATTATCTATGATAAAAGGGAGAGCCACAATATAAAATGCCATTTAGAAAAGAAAAAAAATGAGAAACCCACACAGCAGTCATTTTCCTTAACAATAATCAGATTAAGCTGGAACATTCTTGAAAGTGATTCTCTGACTTGGTAGTGAAGGAAGCACTAGTAAACCCATCTGACAGGTGCCAGTGCTTCCCTGGAGGGAACTCCTGTATCCATCATTCTCTGTTGCCCCAGCTTACCCCTCAGGGAGCTTCTCCTCTTTCATCACCGCCTCACTGGAAATTCTGCTCAGCTGAGGGGCTGCACAGTGTTCCCTGCAGACTGCTGCATCAACATCACCAGCAGCTCAGAAGCGCAACATCAAATATTCTCAGATTTGTGAAAGTTGGGTAAGCCTTTTTTTTTCTGAAATATTATTTTCTCAAATATTGAGTAGGGGGCTACAGGCTCTGTAGTGGGTCTAATGGTGGACTCCTGGAGGGCTCATGCCAAGGAGTACTTCCCAGAATTTCTGCTGCCAGTGCCCTTGTCCCTGTAGTGAGCCACAGCCACCCCCCACCTCTGCAGGAGACCCTCCAACACTAGCAGCCATGTGACAAACAGGGTCTTGGTGCTCCAGCTGTGTGTAAGACCTGTGCCTCTGAGGTGGGAGAGCTGAGTTCAGCACATTGGTCCCAATCGGCTCCATGTAATATCAAACGGTAAAAGCTCTCCCAGAGATCTCCATTTCAATGCTAAGACCCAGCTCCACTCAACAACCAGCAAGCTACATTACTGGACACCCTATGCCAAACAACTAGCAAGACAGGAACACAAACCCACCCATTAGCAGAGAGGCTGCCTAAAATCATAATATGGTCACAGACACCCCAAAACACACCACTGGACATGGTCCTGCCCACCAGAAAGACAAGATCCAGCCTCATCCACCAGAACACAGACACCAGTCCCCTCCACCAGAAAGCCTACACAACCCACTGAAACAACCTTAGCCACTGGGCACAGACACTAAAAACAATGGGAAATACAAACCTGCAGCAAAAAGGAGACCCTAAACACAGTAATTTAAACAAAATGAGAAGACAGAGAAACACACAGCAGATGAAAGAGCAAGGTAAAAATGCACCAGACCAAACAAATTAAGAGGAAATAGGCAGTCTACCTCAAAAAGAATTCAGAGTAATGATAGTAAAGATGATCCAAAATCTTGGAAATAGAATGGAGAAAATACAAGAAACATTTAACAAAGACTTAGAAGAACTAAAGAGCAAACAACCAATGATCAACAACACAATAATGAAATTAAAAATTCTCTAGAAGGAATCAATAACAGAATAACTGAGGCAGAAGAACGGATAAGTGATCTGGAAGATAAAATAGTGAAAATAACTACCACAAAGCAGAATAAAGAAAAAAGAATGAAAAGAATTGAGGACAGCCTCAGAGACCTCTGGGACAACATTAAATGTACCAACATTCGAATTATAGGGGTCCCAGAAGAAGAAGAGAAAAAGAAAGGGACTGAGAAAATATTTGAAGAGATTATAGTTGAAAATTCCCTAATATGGGAAAGGAAAAAGTCAGTCAACTCCAGGAAGCACAGAGAGTCCCATACAGGAAAAACCCAAGGAGAAACACTCCAAGACACATATTAATCAAACTATCAAATATTAAATACAAAGAAAACATATTAAAAGCACAAGGGAAAAAAAAAACAAATAACATACAAGGGAATCCCCATAAGGTTAACAGCTGATCTTTCAGCAGAAACTCTGCAAGCCAGAAGGGAGTGGCAGGACGTGTTTAAAGTGATGAAAGGGAAAAACCTACAACCAAGATTACTCTACCCAGTAAGGATTTCATTCAGATTTGACAGAGAAATTAAAACCTTTACAGAGAAGCAAAAGCTAAGAGAATTCAGCACCACCAAACCAGCTTTACAACAAATGCTAAAGGAACTTCTCTGGCAGGAAACCCAAGAGAAGGAAAAGACCTACAATAACAAACCCAAAACAATTAAGAAAATCGTAATAGGAACATACATATCGATAACTACCTTAAAAGTAAATGGATTAAATACTCCAACCAAAAGACATAGACTGGTTGAATGGATACAAAAACAAGACCTGTATATATGCTGTCTACAAGAGACCCACTTCAGACCTAGGGACATATACAGACTGAAAGTGAGGAGATGGAAAAGACATTCATTGCAAATGGAAATAAAAAGAAAGCTGGAGTAGTAATTCTCATATCAGACAAAATAGACTTTAAAATAAAGACTATTACAAGAGACAAAGGACACTACATAATGACCAAGGGATCAATCCAAGAAGAAGATATAACAATTGTAAATATTTATGCACCCAACATAGGAGTACTTCAATACATAAGGCAAATGCTAACAGCCATAAAAGGGGAAATTGACAGTAACACAATCATAGCAGGGGACTTTAACACTCCACTTTCACCAATGGACAGATCATCCAAAATGAAAATAAATAAGTGAACACAAGCTTTAAATGATACATTGAACTAGAAGAACTTAATTGATATTTATAGGACATTCCATCCAAAAACAACAGAATACTCTTTCTTCTCAAGTGTTCATGGAACATTCTCCAGGATAAATTATATCTTGGGTCACAAATCAAGCCTTGGCACATTTAAGAAAATTGAAATCATATCAAGTAACTTTTCCGACCACAACACTATGAGACTAGATATCAATTACAGGAAAATAACTGTAAAAATACAAACACATAGAGTCTAAACAATACACTATTAAATAAACAAGAGATCACTGAAGGAATCAAAGAGGAAATAAAAAAATACCTAGAAACAAATGACAATGAAAACACGATGGCCCGAAACCTATGGGATGCAGCAAAAGCAGTTCTAAGAGGGAAGTTTATAGCAATACAATCCTACCTCAAGAAACAAGAAACATCTCAAAAAAAAAAAACCTAACCTTACACCTAAAGCAATTAGAGAAAGAAGAACAAAAAAACCCCAAAGTTAGCAGAAGCAAAGAAATCATAAAGATCAGATCAGAAATAAATGAAAAAGAAATGAAGGAAACAATAGCAAAGATCAATAAAACTAAAAGCTGGTTCTTTGAGAAGATAAACAAAATTGATAAACCATCAGACCGACTCATCAAGAAAAAAAGGGAGAAGATTCAAATCAACAGAATTAGAAATGAAAAAGGAAAACTAACAACTGACACTGCAGAATTACAAAGGATCATGAGAGATTACTACTAGCAACTACATGCCAATAAAATCGACAACCTGGAAGAAATGCGCAAATTCTTAGAAAAGCACAATGTTCTGTGACTGAAGCAGGAAGAAATAGAAAATATAAACAGACCAATCACAAGCACTAAAATTGAGAATGTGGTTAAAAATCTTCCAAGAAACAAAAGCTCAGGACCAGATGGCTTCACAGGTGAATTCTACCAAACATTTAGAGAAGAGCTAACACCTATCCTTCTCAAACTCTGCCAAAATATAGCAGAGGGAGGAACACTCCCAAACTCATTCTATGAGGCCACCATCACCCTGATACCAAAACCAGACAAAGATGTCACAAAGAAAGAAAACCACAGGCCAATAACACTGATGTACATAGATGCAAAAATCCTCATCAAAATACTAGCAAACAGAATCCAATAGCACATTAAAAGGATCATACAACATGATCAAGTGAGGTTTATACCAGGAATGCAAACATTCTTCAATATACGCAGATCAATCAATGTGATAAACCATATTAAAAAACTGAAGGAGAAAAACCATATGATAATCTCAATAGATGCAGAAAAAGCTTTTGACAAAACTCAACACTGATTTATGATAAAAACCCTCCAGAACGTAGGCATAGAGGGAACTTACTTCAAAATAATAAAGACCATATATGACAAAACCACAGCCAACATCATTCTCAATGGTGAAAAACCAAAACTATTTCCTCTAAGATCAGGAACAAGACAAGGTTGTCCACTCTCACCATTATTATTCAACATAGTTTTGGAAGTTTTAGCCACAGCAATCAGAGAAGAAAAAGAAATAAAAGGAATACAAGTCAGAAAATAAGTAAAGTGGTCATTGTTTGTAGATGACATGATACTATACATACAGAATCCTGAAAATGCTACCAGAAAACTACTAGAGCTAATCAATGAATTTGATAAAGTAGCAGGATACAAAATTAATGCACAGAAATCTCTTGCATTCTTATACACTAATGATGAAAAATCTGAAAAAGAAATTAAGGAAACACTCCCATTTACCACTGCAACAAAAAGAATAAAATACCTAGGAATAAACCTACCTAAGGAGACAAAAGATCTGTATGCAGAAAACTGTAAGACAATGACGAAAGAAATTAAAGATGATACAAACAGATGGAGAGATATACCACATTCTTGGAATGGAAGAATCAACATTGTGAAAATGAGTATACTACCCAAAGCAATCTACAGATTCAATGCAATCCCTATCAAACTAACAATGGCATTTTTCACAGAACTAGAACAAAAAATTGCACAATTTGTATGGAAACACAAAAGACCCCGAATAGCCAAAGCAATCTTGAGAACGAAAAACGTAGCTGGAGGAATCAGGCTCCCAGACTTCAGACTATACTTCAAAGCTATAGTAATCAAGACAGTATGGTACTAACACAAAAACAGAAATATGGATCAATGGAACAGGATAGAAAGCCCAGAGATAAACACATGCACATATGGTGATTTTATTTTTGATAAAGGAGGCAAGAATATACAATGGAGAAAAGACAGCCTCTTCAATAAGTGGTGCAGGGAAAACTGGACAGCTACATGTGAAAGAATGATATTAGAACACTCCCTAACACCATACACAAAAATAAAATAGATTAAAGACCTAAATGTAAGGCCAGACACTATAGAACTCTTCAAGGAAAACATAGGCAGAACACTCTATGACATAAATCACAGCAAGATCCTTTTTGACCCACCTCCTAGAGAAATGGAAATAAAAACAAAAATAAACAAATGGGACCTAATGAAACTTAAAAGCTGTTGCACAGCAAAGGAAACCATAAACAAGATGAAAAGACAACCCTCAGAATGGTAGAAAATATTTGCAAACAAAGCAACTGACAAAGGATTAATGTCCCAAATTTACAAGCAGCTCATGCAGCTCAATATCAAAAAAACCTAATCCAAAAATGGGCAGAAGACCTAAATGGACATTTCTCCAAAGAAGATATACAGATTACCAACAAACACATGAAAGGATGCTCAACATCACTAATCATTAGAGAAATGCAAATCAAAACTACAATGAGGTATCACCTCCTCACAGCAGTCAGAATGGCCATCATCAAAAAATCTACAAACAATAAATGCTGGAGAGGGTGTGGAGAAAAGGGAACCCTCTTGCACTGTTGGTGGGAATGTGAATTGATACAGCCACTATGTAGAACAGTATGGAGGTTCCTTAAAAAACTAGAAATAGAACTACCATACGACCCAGCAATCCCACTATTGGGCATATACCCTGAGCAAACCATAATTCATAAAGAGTCATGTACCACAATGTTCATTGCAGCTCTGTTTACAATAGCCAGGACTTGGAAGCAACCTGGTGGATGGACCTAGAGTCTGTCATGCAGAGTGAGGTAAGTCAGAAAGAGAAAAACAAATACCATTTGCTAACACATATATATGGAATCTAAAAAAGAAAAAAATAGTTATGAAGAACCTAGGGGCAGGACAGGAATAAAGACGCAGATGTAGAGAATGGACTAGAGGACACGGGGAGGGGGAAGTGTAAGCTGGGACAAAGTGAGAGAGTGGCATGGACATATATACACTACTAAATGTAAAATAGATAGCTAGTGGGAAGCAGCTGCATAGCACAGGGAGATGAGCTCAGTGCTTTGTGACTACCTAGATGGGTGGGATAGTGAGGGTAGGAGGGAGACGCATGAGGGAGGGGATATGAGGATATATGTACAAATACAGCTGATTCACTTTGTTATACAGCAGAAACTAACACAACATTGTAAAGCAATTATACTCCAATAAAGATGTTAAAAAAAAAAATTGAGTTGGCCTATTCATTTTCTAGAGCTGCCATAACACAATATCACAAGCTTGCTTAAAAACTCAGAAATTTATTATTTCACATATCTGGATGTCAGAAGTCAGAGATCAGGTTGTCTGCAGAACCACGCTCACTCAGGACTCCAGGGAAGGATCTATTCTAGATTCTTGGATTGTGGCAAGTTAGCTCCAGTCCAATGCATGTCTATGTCCAAATTTCCCCTTTCTATGAGGACGTAGATCCTATTGGATTAAGGGTTCACCCAACTTCAGCATGACCTTAGATTAATTATCACTCCAATGACCTTAGTTTCAAATAAGGTCACACTCTGAGGTACCAAGGCTCAGGACTTAAATATATGAAAATTTTGTAGGGGGACACCCATAACCAGAATCTTCTGGACTTTTTCCTTCTGGTATTTTCCATGTCAGTAATCATCGTCAAAACACATCGATAGATACGAAGGCAGTTCTTAATCCTGAAGACTGCCTGATTTTATTTACTGGTCTCTGAATTCTAACCACCCATTGTCTCATAACTATATGGCGATTTCCTTGAGACCATCTGAAGCAGCAAATTTTGCATGGAAACCTTCAAATTTTTTCTTCATTGTATTTCATCTCTGCATAGAGATTAGCTAGATTTAACATGAATTTCTCTCACTCTTATACAATTTTGCTCAAAATCAGCCAGAATTAGACAATACACATGAACTGTTGGGACACGCGTTTTTTGGGTTTTATTCCTTTGTATTCCCTACACGTGTCCCATATTTTGGTTCAGTCTCTACCAATAGATCCTTATTCCAGGAAGCATTCAGAAGGAGCGGAAAAAGGGAAAACATACTTTTTCCCTTTAGGGAAGTGACTCCAATGTCAGGCAGGTTATTTCCATTCTCATCCGATTGGTCACAACCAGTCTGATTAGTCACAGGATACACCTGATAGTAAGATGGCTGGGAAATGTGGCCTTTACCAAGGTGGCTATGGGCCCAAATAAAAATTACTCTACCATGTGAGTAAGAGAGAATGGATTTCAGGGGATAAGTGTCAGCCACTGTCACAAATATGTACTTTAAATGAAGACCTTCAAACCCCTTGTTCAAATAAAACAAATTAAAGGGAAAGGAAGATGGATGGAACAATGGGGCTTCTACTTGATGGATAATCTGGGCTCAAATCTGAACTCTGATCCCAAGTGTGTCATCTTGGGCAAATACTTCCCTTCTCTGGTGTTTCCTCACCTGAATTATAAAGGGTTGGACGAGAATAGCATTTTCCAATTATAATTCTATGGAATAAAATATCTTAAATAAAATAGCTATATTGTGACCAAGAATTTTTATATACAAAGTTAGAAGATGATTAACACTATATTAGTGATTCACCATAAAGATTCTGATAATCTTTCTATAGATAACTTTTAACCTGTCATATGTTTGGGTGTGTGTGTGTGTTTCACAGAATACTTCATTGCTCAATGATCTATTAACCTCATGTGAAACTCAATGCGGGGAACATCAAACTAAATGGCTTATAAAGTTGCTCCCTGCTCTAATGTTCTGTGATATTGAAGTACATCATCAAGCTTTTGCCACCCTTCAACATCTATTTAATTATTTACTAGATACGTTTATAGCCTTCCATACCTGAAATTGAGTTAAGGAACCCTACAACAAAAGGCTGTTAAATAAGGCTCTATATCAACAACAGGTAGTGAAATAAAAAAGCAAGACCAGTTTATATCTTAACATGAATTGAAATGTCAAATTTGTTGGCTGGGTTGGCTAGTTACATACTTAAGCTCTGGGGGAATAGAGCCATATGAGTTTGGAGGGAAATGCTGAAGTCACATGAGACCTGTCACTAGGGGAGGAAGTGGGAGGAGGGTGGTTGGAGGGAGCTGACACAAGAGACCCCCCAGGCAGGCAGAGAGCGCGAGCCCCTGCAGGGCACACTGAAAGGCAGCAGTGCACTCCAGGCAGGAGGGACAGCCGACTTCCAGGCTCCTCGACAATTTTGCTTAGGCCTGGCTTTGTGTGTGTTTAAATCATTCAGATAATTGCTGTAATTCTGTGCTTAGCTTGGCTGCTGAGACCCTTGCTTCATGAATATTCATAAGATCTATCCACACTCCACTATTACTTAGATTTTCCTAGACAGCTTTCATGCTGAGACTGCCAGCATGTTTGTGCTGGGGATGCGGATGGTAATAATTTCTTGCCTGGGTGGAAACTTCCCTGTGCTCACCCATCCAGGTGATGATAAGAAAAGGCAAGCTTGTATAAGCTGGCCTTGCTTCTTGGTAGCTTTTGGTCTAATACACTGATTCTTTCATTCATCGTTTACTGAGCCCTGTGCCCGGCACCTTGCTGGGTGCTGGGGTTCAGGCACAGGAGACAGGTGAGTACCAACCTCAAAATGGGTGCGTGTCCTGACCACCAGGATAGACTTCTTAAGAAACCATCACAGAATAATGATAGATGCTAAAAGAGATTGAACTTAGAATGCCGTAGATTTGAGAAGTTTAGAGAAAGTACACAAAATCATAGTTGGGAGTGGGTGAAGTCAAGATTAAGAAGGAATTACTTCTCACAGGATTCAAATACCTACAGAAATGTTTAAATTAAATCTTGAAGAATGAGTAACAAGATCCCAGGTACATGAGGTAGAGGAAGGTGGTTTAGGCTCAGAAGACATCAGGGATTCCACAGAGGTGTGAGCCTTGTATGTCTTGGATCTGAATGAAGCCCAGGAGCTCTAGATGAGAATGGTCCTGGAGAGGAGGTGGGGCCGACAGTACAGTGCTGTATATTCCTGTCTGGGTCTAAGGAATTGGGGTTTCATCCTGAAGGCAAAGGAAGTCACTGAACGGTGGTAAAGAGAAGCACAGCCATTTGGAAAATCATTTGAAGGATGGATGGAAGCAGAGGCAGCAGTGGATGGCTTTTAGCTGAGGCTACAGCAAGTACTATAAAAGCTTGACCATAGCCAGGCTGGATCGGAGCCAATCACACACAGAGACAAAGCATGTGTTCATTTTACCGTTGTGATACATGGACATTCTAAGTATGGCTTCTCCTCCACCTTCCCCTAAAAATGAGACCTTAAACATCTTAGCACCTCACAATTCAGCACAGAGATTAATTTCACTTTGTGCTTGAATCCCAGAACTGGAAGACAGACCAGTTAAAAACTGCTTATCCATTCAAGCCACAAATCAAGTTATTCTAAAAGGACCACCTTGACCACAGAACCTCATTTTTGTTGGGGCTTAGTGCTCTTTCTCTCACATTTGCTGGCAGAACTGCATTCAATTAAAAGTATATTTAGAACAATATAGTAAATCATGTAGTTACAGCTGAATTGGTTGCTAGAAACCATTTATAAATAAGTATATGGGAATATACATTTGCATTACAATAAACTTTTATGAAAAAACAGCACTCTTGGGGTTAACTCTGGGATCAGTGTGGTTGTAGGGGGAGCTGAGATCATTTCTGCATTATTTTATGTACTTTCTCTGTTTGGTAAGAAATATGTATGTTTCTAATAAAATAACAATATCTTCAAGTTTTCTTTTTTTTTTAATCCAGAAAAGATACATTTTGATTTGAAAGAAATTTAGAAGGAAAAATATATAGGACATTGTACACAATTGGATATGGCAGGGAGATAAAGAAAAGCAGCACATGGGTGATTCTTTGGTTTCTGGTTCCCACAGTGGTGCCATTCATAGTAGGGAACACGGAAAGAGGACAAAGAAAACAATGAGAACCCACAACGAACTTGAAGTGTCTTCAGATACTTGAGTTTAAGACGTTAAGAAGTTATAGGTTCTCTTCATTTGAATTCCAGAGAAAAAATTATGTTGGAAATTTTAATTTAGGAGTCATCTGACCATATATGCTCATTGCTGTCCTAGGGAAGGAGACAATCATTCAAAGAGTAGGGAGTGAAAAGTAGAGAGGACCTAGAATTGAGCCTTGGGGACACCAAGACTTAATGGGAAAATAAAGAATGATTAGCTGGTCCAAAGGAAAATAAAGGCTGAGACCAAGGAGCCACAGCTTAGACAAGGGAGTGCTTCTGGAAGGATGAATCTTTAAGCTGACTCTTGGGATCTGTCCTCCTTTGGGGCCCGCACTACTCACCTGTTTGCAGAGGAGCTGAGTAGACTTGTAGATGAGGATCCTTCCTTAGAGAAACAACTGGAGAGCATGCAAGCTGGAGCCCAAGTTGCAGAGACTTAGAACAGGAGAGGCTGTCAAAAGTCTCTGAGTAGTTTTTGTCTTGGTCCTGGTTTGGGTTTCAGAGAGAGAGAGAGGGAGGGAGGGAGCACTTTGGATGAAAACGTAAAATGCACTCCTTTAAAACTGTTGGAAATATCTAGACACAATTCCAGGCTCTACGAACACCTTTAGGACAGACTGTGACACAAAAACAAAGAGAGGTATCTCCTCACTTTTCTTCACACCACCTTATTGCTCCTCTACCTCAGCCAAATCAGCCTAGCAACGAAGGTACTCAGTGAAAGGAAAACTTATATTCAGTGAAGGGTAGTTATCAAACAGGGGTGGCAAGGGACTTCCCTGGAGGAGCCATGGTTGGGAATCCACCTGCCAATGCAGGGGACACAGGTTTGAGCCCTGGTCTGGGAAGACCCCATATGCCACGGAACAACAAAGCCCATGTGCCACAACTACAGAGCCTGCGCTCTAGAGCCTACAAACCACAACTACTGAGCCCACATGCCACAACTACTGAAGCCTGAGCACCTAGAGCCCATGTTCCGCAACAAGAGAAGCCACCATAATGAGAAGACTGTGCGCCGCAACAAAGAATAGCCCCCGCTCGCTGCAACTAGAGAAAGCCCACGTGCAGCAATGAAGACCCAATGCAGCCAAAAATAAATAATTAAAAAATAAAAACCAGGGGTGGCAGTTCCCAACACAAATTGATTTAGTGCCCACAAGACTGGGTCATGTCCACTTGCAACAAAGGAATAAAGAAGAATTTGCAGTGGTAAACACGTGGTCCCCTATGGATGAACAAGAGCAGAAGAGGCAGGGGATTGCTAGATGCCATTTAGGTGTAGAATGGTTACGTATACAAGAGGTACCCCCTCACCTGGAAAAGCCAAGGCAAGAGTGCTATGGACACTGTTGTGCTCCTGCATAAAAAGTTTACGAAAATGGTAATAAAATTGGTAAAATTACATATACAGGACACACTTTTGTGTTTAAAGTTGATTTAAACTAAAAGGCTTATGCTAATTATTTTTGAACAAAGTCCACTCAAAAAGATGTTCACGTGGTCCAAGACACTATAGGTTTCATTCGTAATATTTATTAACACACCTGCCATTCTTTCTAAGAAAAGATGGGGGACCTATGTAAGACCATAAAACTACAGATTTTTGCTAAACAGATAACTACAACAGGCCATGAAAGCTTAAGGCATTAAAGCTATAAATTCAGGGTTGTCAAAGTTGAGCCCACAGGTCCAGTTGGAACACTGTGTGTTTTTGTAAATAAAGTTTTATTGAGGCAAAGACACCCTTGTTAGTTTATGTATTGTCTAATACAATGCTTTCAAGCTAAATTGAATGGCTGTTATGTCAACTATATAGTTTCAAAGCCTAAAAAATTCACTCTCTGGCCCTTGACAGACTTCTTTATTGTAAAGATAAAAATCATCACCCTTTGTTTGTTAGCTGTTTGTTTATAAATTAGCAACCACACCTTACTAGAAAGATCGGGCTAACCTCCTATATTCCAGAAGCAGCTGCCTCCCCAAGTTTACATGTACTAAATTTCACACTCACACCCATCTCTATGGCACAGATTTTGCCTATATGATGAAAAGTGTATTCTAGTTTACACTGCGCCCTCACCCCCATCCTGCATGCTGACAAAGCATGACTATCCAGTCAGTCTTTCCCATTAGAGCCATTCATTGCCAAGGTGAACGCTGATGGCTCTTTGGGAAACCTCTTAGTACAATACAACTGCCCTATTAGGTCAGTAATCAATTTCATGCAGTGAGTTTTCCAAGGCCCATTTCTCTCACTGTGAATGGACTTCCTCACTGAGCATCGAATTTCATAGAACTACCATATGACAGAATTCAATCAGTGAAAAAAATAAGTGCTTTCTAAAAATGCAGATTTCCAGGACCCACCCCAGATCCTTTAAATCTTTTAGAGGGAGCCAGAAAATCTGATTGCGGGGAGGTGCAAAACCTCATGATCCTGATGTAGATCTCTAATCCGTATTTTGAGAAACACTGATCCACAGAATTATTTTCAGCGATACTACTTCACAGCTCTGTGAACACTTGGCTTGCTTTACATTCCATTTCTCAAATCATTCTGTATGCTTCTATTTCCCTTTCAAAGCTGGAGAATATTCAAGCCGTGTGAGATACAGTGTTGAAAAGGGTTTATACCAGTTGAAATTTGTGTTATTATATTTGTTTCATGCATTTAATTCCTGTTGAGACCTTAAATACGGGCAGCTGGATCACTCTTCCAGGTACTGTGCCTCACAAATTACTGACATCTTTTCTCTCTGTTAGATACCAGAGCCCAGCTGTACCAGAACTAACATATCTACCACCTACAATAGCCTCTCGTTTGCCTGGGTGACCACTACTGAAGATGTGAAAGGATAAATTTGGAGGGGAGTTTGCTGTCCTGAGCTGCAGGCGAGCATTCTTTGTAGCTTGGCTAATTGAAGTATATGAGTAGTGGTTTCTTCTAGATTAGACAGATTTAAGTTTATTTCCTGGGAGAGAGAAGAAGTAACACAAAAGCTTAGTGATTCATAAAAATTCTTGAGGTTTTATATAAGCATGGAAACTCGACTCCCATGTAGTTTTGCTAACAGGGAACTCACACCTCAGTGACTACAAATCCCAGAAAATGGTCAGTAATATCTGTCTTACCTACTTAATTGTCAAAACTTTAAACTCCATTGCCTTAGTACCTCTAACGTTAATGTAACCAATATTGATTAACTGTATTTTAGTATAACGTATATCAGAGTCAGCAGGTAGGGGCTTCAGAAATTAAGACATACTCTTTGCTTTCCAGGTGCTTGTGGGTATAAACAAGCACTTAAAGAGTAAAGAACTGATTATACTGTGTCAGGAGGACAGGGGCATACATTTCAGTCTTCCTATTGGCTTGAAAACCAGAGGTGAGGAACACCCATGTCTTGGTATTTTTTTCTCTACCATGGTCCTTGTCATCTCCCCTAGTCAGGAACATGTGCGCAGCTCACACTGTCTTGAATTGAGTGGACTCTAATTTACCATTTCCCTTTTAATGGATTGGATAAGAGCCATAAAATCTGTTTTCCCAACAGAAAATTAGCTGTTTTAGGTAAGTCTTGTCATTCATGATTTTCAGTGTTGAAAATGTGTTTTGCCACCTTGGAACTCAGGCTCACCTCCAGGTAAAGGAAGAGAGGAATTTTGGCTAGTTCTCTCTCCCACAGCAATGTTCTCAGCTATCCCACTACCCATTAGGAACACTTGTATTCTTGAATGTTCTACCCTCTTGGATGTTTCCTTCTCTCTCTAATTTCCTCTTCAATAATCACTTGTCCTCTGACTAGTTTTTCCAGAACTCACTCAGTGAATGGTAGGGTAATATAACAGATTGATGATAGGAAAATCTAACGAAAAGAGTATAGTGCTCTCACATTATAGATTGGCTTTTTTACAGGACCTTTTGGAAACAAAAGGTCTTTAGCAAACAAACATAAAACAATTAAAAGGACAAATTTTAGGAAAGTAAGAAAGGCGTTTTCAGATAGGTCTTTAATGCCCACTTTTACACCAATCTGTCAGTTCTTACTTGGGATTAGAGTGCCTTAACATCTGGTTTTCAAGTTAAAAGTCAGAATTTTTAAAACTTGGCTTATCTGGGCTTCCCTGGTGGCGCAGTGATTGAGAATCTGCCTGCCAATGCAGGGGACACGGGTTCAAGCCCTGGTCTGGGAAGATCCCACATGCCACGGAGCAACTAGGCCCGTGAGGCACAACTACTGAGCCTGCGTGTCTGGAGCCGGTGCTCCGCAACAAGCGAGGCCGCGACAGTGAGAGGCCCGCACACCGCGATGAAGAGTGGCCCCCGCTCGCCACAACTGGAGAAAGCCCTCGCACAGAAACGAAGAGCCAACACAGCCAAAAATAATTAATTAATTAATTAATTAAAAAAAACAAAACAAAAAAAAACAACTTGGTTTATCTTTAAAAAAATGCCTATAGCTTTTTTTTTTATCCTGAGGACCTTGCTTATCCATAGTATAGTGTCATATCCTCTAATAGAAAGAAAGTAGTTTTGAAGGAGTCTAAATCTAACTTTTATTAGTCTGGTCATTTTTTTTTTCTTATTCTGTTATTTGGTTTTTGTAGTAAGTTTCCTCAGAAATAAATCTTGCTTCAAATACCCAATATTTTAAAATGTACTAAATATCACACATTATATGATTTATATAAACAATAATATATAGTAAAAATTTAATATGTAATAGATCCAGTAAAAAGCATCTCATTCTCCTTGTCTTTACGTCCTTATCTGATGCTATGGCATGCATTCAATTATAGGACTGGAAAGTCCTCACTGAATTTCAGATGGCATCAAATTTTCATAGGTGAACAGCCCCACATTCTTAGATGTGAAGAGGTTTCCCAAGGAAGCCCTGGGGTAGATTCTAGGTCTCCTGGCTCTTGGTCCAATTTTCCAGCTCCCAGGCAGGCAAGTAAATGTTTTGAGTTGATAGAGTCAGACCTGAGCAAGGAGATGGTACCGGACGAAGTGCAAAGGCAAGTGTGAGAAATGGACTTCCCAGATGCCAGGTGTGAGCTGGCTTTTATTAGCTTCATCACTTTAGAAATGACTTAGACCCTCTCCGTCTCAATTTCTTTCTCTGCAAAGGTAGAGGATACATGTATAGTTGCTCTAGAAACCACTGCAGTGTTGTGCAGGTGAGAACTAATCTTATTACCATTCTTATTATTCTAAGTAAATAATATTAATTAGTAGTTGCTGGACCCAGTGGATATTGTTGTGCATCCTCTCTGAGTAGGCAAAACTCTCAGCAGATGTCATCTCTGTCGTGCTCACACATCCTTTTCAGGAGTAATGGCAGCAAGGGTTTATCAATCTCATTTTACAGATGGGGAAACCAGAGCTGTGCCTTTCCCCCTGGCTGTGCTGACTCAGCGGCTTGTTAATGCCTGGGTCAATGCTTCCGGCTTTAAATCACAGAGAGAGAGCCAGAAAGCCCCAAACTGATCATGCCATTTCTTTAAACCACCATGGAATTGCGTGTTCCTGGAAGTTCTTAATTCAATATGGAGTGAGAAATTTGTATTCCTCTATCATATATCAAATCAAAACTAATTTTTGGAGGAATGATACCCCAGATCCTGGTGAAGGCACAGGTTCCTCATTAAATAAAAATTAGTGAACTAGGGAATAGATAGTGACAACATATTATTTAAATAGCAAGGCAGTTGGCTCAGAGGGTAAGAGTCTTATCAAGGGCAAGCTTGTCTTTACCCATGTGCAGAGTCAAACCAAATGCTGCATTGATGTAAGTATATATAACTTTCCATTTGTCAAAAAACAAGAGGTTTATTTTTACTGCCTTTACTCTGGTCCCAGTGTGTTTACATCGATTCTCTTCATGAGCATGGTGAGGCAGGTAGAACAGCAAGCATACTGCTCATTTGATGAATGAGAGGGTGAAGGAGCAGGGCAGTCAGGGGTTTCTGCATGGCCGAGAGCCTCCTTAGTGTCATAGCAAGACATTCTGCACTTCCTGCCTCCATGCTTTTGGTTTTCCCAAGCACTCTGCAGCTCGAACCCTGATCTGCTCCCCAGTCAGGATTCAGAAGGGCTCCTGAGCATGGCTGACACCTCCTGTCACTTTATAGGACTCCGCAGTGGTGCCCTTGCCTGTAGCATCACGGGGTGCATATGTCTGTTAGATTTCCCACTCCACGTGCTTGTCAGGAAATCAGAGCGATGGGGGTGCATTTCACCTTTTTACACTGTATTTTGAACTCTTAGTCATCAAGATTTGAATGAGTTGCCAGGCCTTTGGCTAGTCCCCAATGGGTGCTTTCCGCCTCAAAAATCCTCAGCTTAAGTCCTCAATAAAACCTCAGGGCTGCTCTCCGGAAAGGATGCACAACTTGAGCCATTCAAGGGCTGAATAATCATGGGCTCATTAGTGCAGGTGGTCTCCCGCCATCAGAAGCAAGGCTCCTATTTAGGCTGTAAGAGGGCCATCGATGTTGAACGGCTTTATAGCACAGCTGGTCTGGAATGGTCCCATGGCTTAATTTCAGTTTTCCTCCTCTCTTCCATTTACACACAGACCCCAGCTGCCCAGATGAGAATGTCACCCAAAAGAGAACATAAGCATAAACATTCTCTGGATCCTGGCTATAGGTAATATTTCTATTAGATAGAGGCTCTGTGTTCTATCTCCATTTCTGTTTATTTCCTTATTTCCAAGGAATAATCAGTTTGAGACTCATCAACACAATAAAACTCAGAGACAGCCAGAGGCGGATTCAATTCTGGGGAAATATGGAAAAGACCGATTATCATGAAAACCCTCAATTTGCATTTTCGTACCCTTCCCTTGTAAGTCATAGTACCAGGAAGCTAATGCAATACCCTGAAAGAAGATATATCTAATAACAAGGCTATATGCCTCCAGGGTGGTGAGGTTATATATTTTTTGTCACTCATCTGAAATGGTCTCTACCCTCTTCTCTGCTCTGTACTCTCACGAAGAGGGAAGAACTTTTTCCCGGGAAACAACCCATTCATGCTGTCTGCCCAGCAGAGAAATCTATGATGGGTGTTCCCTGATTTTTCCTGGCAGGAAATGTGCTTAGCTGCATCTACAGGCTGCAAGCCCAGGTGATGGAGAGGGCCTGCCTGGGGCTGTGCCCTGGACCGTGCTCCTACAGCCTGGGACAGCTCCCTCCCTGGGATCCCAGGATGCAGGGCTTCCCACTTAGCACGTGTGTGCCATGCCTTCCCAGCCCGTTCTCTAATCATCTTGATAGTAAAAGTGGATTCTGAGGAGCATCTCTAAAGTAGTGGGAGTGGTACCCATTGCTCTCCCTGCTTTGAAGACTGTCATATCACGACTGCATCCAGTCCCCCCAGACAGCCCAGCAAACAGGCGGGGACCCTGCAGGTCTAGACTCGGGCGGGCTACCAACAGCTGCATGGTGAATTAGGGCTCTCTCCCTCTTTCTCCTTCTCTCTTGAAAATCTCAGCTTTAGAAATAAAAGATAAATTCTTTAGAGTAATTAGAGACTGCGGAGCGCTTATGGTAATAATGAAGGAAAACATTCTGACTGATTTACAGCAGGAAAAGGCAGTGAGGGAAGCGATACAGGTTGAAAAAAAAATAATTAAAATCAGCTTTGCCACTATCTCGACTGAGCTGCCAGTCAACCTCAGAGAGAAAAGAAATGCTAATGAAATATTAATATGCTGCCTTGGATTTTATGTAACAGCCTTTGTTCCCAGGTACCTTTCCAGTTCATCAGTCAAAAGGGTCAGGTGTGAGGGATGCAGGAACCGGGGAGAGGAGGGGAAATGGGCACCCGGCGGCCAGAAGGGTGCTTGGCCTCGGGAAGGATTTACTGTAGCATCAGGACTGACAAGATGGAGAGCCTTTCCCCGACACCAGGGCCTCAGCTTCACCAGCTGGAGAGATCCTAGCGGGGGGCAAAGCCTTTTTCTTTTCTTTTCTCATCCTTTTTTTCCCCTGGGCTGACAGACACTAAATGTCAGCAATCATAATGACACAATCGGAGCTGGTTTTATAATATCTGTAAGTGGTTTCGAAGTCTGCAGATGCCAGACAGTTTCACCATCGCAGGGAAATTGTGTCTCATAGGTTGTCTTCAGATGAGATGGAGCCCACATGCTTTCTGGTTCATCCAATCACTCACTCAGGGCTAGGCTGTAAAATAGATGACACAGCTTGGAAGCACTGCGTGTGCGCATGCACATGTGCCTGTGTGCGCACTGTGAGCTGGGTGTGTGCACCTGTGTGTATGTTGTGTGAGCTCTGTGTGTGTGTGCACGTGTGCCCATTTGTCTGTGTGCGCACTGTGTATTGTGTGTGCAGTTTTTGACCTGTATGAGTGCAGGTGTGTGTGCATGTGTGAGCTGGGTGTGTGTGAGGGCACATGTATATGTGTGCATGTGTGAACTGCGTGTGCTTGTGGTCATTTGTGCACATCTGGAACCACTCAAGTATTGAAAGGCTCCCAAGTAGCCGGCACCACACCGTGCATGGAATGGTTTGGGGATACAGTTCAGTCCCCAAGAGCTCCAGACGAATTATCCCAGCAGACACAGAGGAGATGGCTGTGAGGAAAGGATGAAGACAGTGGTCCAGAGGTGCCCACAGGAGCCACTAGCACAGGACTGACACAAAGCCATACAGCATCATTATATGGACCACTTTTTGCGTGGACTCATTGAATGTTTGGAGTCTCAGGAGGGGTGGATGGGGGAAAATGCCAGGCAAGTAAAGCCAGGGTCAGGAGGAGGCAGATGAGAGGGAGCGAGGAGGAAGAAAGGAGAGGTTTCTGGAGGAAGAGTCCTGAGATCTGGGTTTAGTCCTGACACTGATGTGAACTTGCTGTGTGACTCTGGGCAAGAAATATAAACCCTTTGACCTCATTTCCTGTAACTAAGAAATGAGAAAAGGCTTGGGTCCCCAAGGTCCCCTTTGGGTCTATGATTTGAATAGAAGGCATTAAAGAAGGGACAAGGGACAGGAGTTATGGTCCTTTCTGTCTGGGATATGGTTTCTGCACTTTTGTAAGACAACTGACTTGTTTTCCATGATTCAATTCTAGCTGGGGTGCAAACATTTCTTCCTTTCAAAAAAAACATAAAATAGAGTAGCAGGTATTTCATTTTTTTTTCAGAGATCTATGCATATGGAACTTACATTATATTGGATTATCTTAAAGTTCCTAAGGGCTAGATATTATCATCCCTTAGTGCCACAGAAAGCAAGAAAGACTCAAGTTTCCAAATAAAGAGGGCAGAGAGCTGGGTCCCAACCCAGGTCCACGGCTCTGAAACCTGTGTTTTCTTTCTTCCACATCAGGACTGCTATCGTGTGGTCAGCTACCAAATCCCATCATACGTGGTGTTTTGTTGAATCCTAAAATCAGCCCTGTGAAGGTCAGAGATTTGGAATTTTCCCAGGTAGCCCACTGAGTGAGAGAGAAGGCCTTTGTCCCTCTCACCAAACTCCTCAATTCACTGGACAGCAGTCGCTTTCCCATCTGGCTCCATTTAGGTGAGGACAAAACCCAGGCGAACCAGCCCTGCTGCTGACACGCAGGTTGCAGATTCAATTCAAGAAAGAAGAGGCTGCCTGACTGGGCGAATCACGTGCTCTCCCTGGACCGTGGTGTCTGTGCCTGAAATAGGAGAATATGGCATCATTTTGGATGACTATCATGAGGGTTAATTAAAAGTGATATTGTAGAGCACTCAGCATAGGGCCTTGTTAATCAGAATAAAATAACAGCTGATGTTTATTGGGTTCATACAATATATCAGACCTTGCACCTACCTTGGGGGACATAGCTCTCTCCCTCTGGAAGCAGTATTCAGGATCCACAGTGCCCTGGCCTAAATACTCAGCTGCATCTGTGCCACTTTGAATCCCAGCCACAACACTGGTGCCCATCACTTAGATTTATAGCTTCCAGACATTTCCGATCCTGCACTTCAATTAGTGAAAAAAAAAAAGAACATGTCTCCGTTGCTAATATATAAATTTACTCATTCTTCCTTTTTTACCTATATTTGTTGATCTGTACATGAACTATCAGTACAGCTCAGTTTATTTTTTAACATGTTAGAGGAAAGTAAATATGTATAGAAATCCTATTATTTTCTTCCAGCATTACAGCTGGGGGAATGTGCCTTTTATTTTGAAATCCACTCCTTTAGCTAGTGAGGAAACCTATGTGATACACAACATGTGTATCTTAACCTGACATTGTTACTTTCTGTTCATTTTCATCTTTTAATGTGATATAAAAGGTCATTTCTTCATGTTAAATGGCTATAAAAAAACTCAGTATAGATGCTAAATGGTAAAAAAATAAAAATAAAAATGAATGTAAAGAGGTGTAAAAAGTAATAACTCTTAACTTCCCTTCAAAAATGAATTGTTACTAAGCTAAAGCTTATCAAGGGGCTTTAAGCTAAACATAGAATGAGTACTTAGGGCAAATATTTGGTCCACATCTACAATATTCTGGGTACTGTGCTGAATTATTTTCAAACTGTTGTTCATTTAATTCTCACAACTGTCAATGGTTGTTCAGCAGTTAGTTGTGGTTTTGGTGCTCTCGTGAGAGGGGGTGAGCTCAGGTCCTTCTACTCCACCAGCTTGTCTCTTTCCTGATTCTCACAAAAACTGTGCGAAGTAAGTGCTATTACTCTGTGAGGGAAGTATAATGAGCCCCATTTCACAGATGAGAAAACTGAGGTAGAGAAAGATGAAAGATACATTTACTAAGCAGTTAAGCGCAGAAGAGGAAGGAATAGTTCTGGATAAACAATGTTGACTATGGCAAAGGCATGGATCAATGACAGTGCTCTTCCCAAATTCTCCCAAGAGAATTAACACTTTGTAAATAATTTCTGCAAGTACTCTGAGTTATAATTGGCCTCATAAACTTAGCTATATGGCTGTTAGTGATGAGGCAGACAAGGAAGCCACATCTCTTGGCTGTTGGGTCAACGTGGTAGCCACCTGACCACTCAGTGTTTTAGCCGTGCATGTGGCGAAGCAGAGATAATAACACTTCTTTTGGTTTGTCTTTCACAGATACTTGACTTTGTACATTTTATGCCTCAAGGATAGCAAAAATCCTTTTCACATCCCAAAGAAAGCCATTTAGCATCTTGAGTGAACACCTAATGAATAATCATCTATTGAGTACCATACTGCGGCCAGCAACAAGGGCAAGGATAGAATTCAAGAAAAATACGCAATCATGGGGGTACCTGCTTAAATTCATTATCTCACTGAGGAGAAAAGACTTAAACTGTGTATAATTAGAGAGTGAGTCCTTAATCAAGCTTTGAAATCAGTGCATGGAAGGAAATCACTGCAGGAATTCCACCTACGCAGCCCTTCCCTGGTCTTGGCCAAGCACAGAGGAGCTTTGGTCTGTGCTTTGGTATCAGACACAGGCTATTGGAACCTCACCTCTGCCCTTGTTCTATGTTATGCTGGGAGCTGGTTTCCCATCTCTGAATTGAGATGATAAGTAAGCTTATCTGGAAGGGATATTGTAAGGACTTAGGAAGGAGAAATACCAAAGCATGGTGCTCGACGGACAGTGTGCCTCTCTCCTCTTCCCTGGGCTCAGCAGAACACCCCAGGCATGATGGAGCCAGGGCCTGAGGGAGCTGAAGTCCTAGCAAGAGTTGTCTCTGCAGAATTTATGGGACGGGAATGAGGAAGTGGATGGAGATGGGGCATCACAGGAACCCAGACAGAGTCTGAAGCAGGAACCACAGTGTTTTCAGAACAAGTTTCAGTGGATTCTCACGGGGTCCTCCCTTCCCAGCTTCACCCTGAAGTGTCCACCCAGATCGTGAAAGGGACCATCAGGCATGTGGCAGGATGATGACCGAACTTCCTCCAGCCTTTTCTGTCTCTGATGCCCTCATTTTGAAAACCTGTGTGAGACTCTGTTGAGGCCCAAATAGAGACTAATAAATGTCACAGAATTAGAATTCCAGTGTAAAAGTCTTAAAGTTTGTAGAGTTCAACTCTGTGTATGACTCATCTGTAACCCTGTGTTTGGAATCCCCATCTCCCTGCCTTTCCTGAGACCCCATCAATCATTCACCCTCACCCCCAAGGCACACAGATAAACACCTCTTTGGGACAGTAGCCTCTCTCCCTCTTCCTGTTATTGATTTCATAGTGTTCCCACAAAATTCATATGTTGTAGTTCTGACCCCCAGTACCTCAGAATTTGACCTGATTTGGAAATAAGGTCTTTAAAGAGGTAATTAAGTTAAAATGAGGTCATCAGAGTTTGTTCCAATCCAACCTGACTGTGTCCTTATAAGAGGAGGAGGTTAGGACACAGACATGCAAAAAAGATGTGAGGACACAGGGAGACAGCCATCCACGTGCCAAGGATAGAGGCCTCAGGAGAAATCAACCCTGCCAACAACTTGATCTCAGACTTCCAGCCCCCAGTACTGTCAGAAAATAAACTTCTGTTGGTTAAGCCACCCAGTCTGTCATACTTCATTATGGCAGCCTTAGTGAAATAATATACTGTCTCTGTCTCTCTCAGCCTCCTTTGGTCTTTTCCCTCCTCCCATCCCCACCCCATGGCTCTTTCCCTTCAGTCTTCAAACCTGTTCATATTATTCACAATCCCCTGTGTCTGTGCCCCTCCTATGGCCCCAGTGAACCTTGGGCTTCTGTGTTGTATCTCACAGACACTCCTACTCCACTGCCCTCTGGCCTCAAGCTAAAGCCATAGCTTTGTTTGTCCAAACCCAAAGATCGCTTCTACTCCCCATGGAGGTTGATGTCTGGTGTTAGGGCAGAGTTGAGCCCTGCCTCGCTGTTAAGTTTGTGGGCAAAATAAAACACTTGGAGGAAATCTGACCCTGAATGATCCAGTTTTCAAGACGGCCATCCAGTTCCATAGTGTCTCTGGTACTGCTGGGTCTCCTGAACCTTCCTTGACACAAGGTTATCTGAATCAATTTGGTGGGAAAATCTCTCAGCCATTAAAGAGAATGAAATAATGTCATTTGCAGCAACATGGGTGAACCTAGAGATTATCATATTAAGTAAAGTAAGTTAGACAGAGGAAGACAAATATCATATATCTGTTATATGTGGAATCTAAAAAAAACTGATACAAATGAATTTATTTACAAAACAGAAATAGAGTCACAGATATAGAAAACAAAACTTATGGTTACACACAAGGGGAAAGGGGGGGATAAATTTGGAATTGGGGATATACAGACTACTGTATATAAAAAAGACAAACAACAAGGACCTACTGTATAGCACAGGGAACTATACTCAATACATTGTAATAACCTATAATGGAAAAGAATCTGAAAAAGAATATATGTATTATGTATATATATTCATGTATGTATATATATGTATATACATACATGAATATATATACATGTATGTATATATATGTGTAACTAAGGCACTTTGCCATGTACCTGAAAGTAACACAACACTGTAAATTAACTATACTTCCATTAATAAAGGTTAACAAAAGATGAATTAATAAACTGATGTCCATATTATAATTTATAAATCAGGCTCATAACTCAAAGCTGACAACAAATTCAAAGCTGTCATGCTATTAATGAAACCTACAACAAACCTTATTTGGCTTTGACCAAAAAAATTAAAAATAAATGAAAATAAATAAATATGTTATTTTGGGTGAACCACTTCACTGAAGTTATCCTTGATGTCCTCATCTGGTTTCTACAGTACGAGCGCAGGGTCTCCTTTGCAGGAATGTTACAAAGATGAAATGAGACAATGTAAGTAGAGCATCCAGTGCTTTGCCAGCCCAGTAGAGACGCAATATATATTAAAAGGTTGGTTGATGTGTGCCTTGAAGGACAGAATGGGCCTGGGTATCGACAAAAATAGGAAGGAATGATCTCAAGTAAACTAAGGGAACCACACATGTAAGGCGTGAGGGTTATGACTCTGCCAGTTAACTTCAAAGGAAGTTTCCCTTTCACTGGAATGCAATATTTTGTAATTTTAGTGGAGAACCATGGAGGACTCCACTGCATGATTCTTATTGCAAGACATAATTCTAAAGGAAAGGATGCATTGTTATGTTTCTTTTAAATTAAATCGAACCTGACTATATACCCACAACCCACGTGGCAGGTGGGGCAGTCAGTCTCCATTTTGGTAGGGGAGCTCCTCTCTCTTACAAAGCCCCATAAGAATCTAGCCAGCTTGTACACTCCCAGAATGTCAACAGACTTCCTCTCTCACTCATTAAGATCACTGCTGATGTCCTCATGGTCTTGGCTTGAATAGTGTCTGGAAGGCAAGTGTCTCTCCTGCTCCAACAGGTCAAGGTGCAGGCATGTGCTGAATCTAGAAGCCCCTGTGCTGGAGTACAGCCTCCCTGAGGGCTCACCTGGGCACCCCCAGGGAGGTTCCTCATGCCCCACAGACGTATGGGACAGACCTTATGGTTGTCCCTTTCTACCTATGAAAGAACTAAGGCTTAGGCGATAAGCAACCCACCTACCCAAAACTGTAAAGCCAAAGAGCCAGGAATGGGATGGAGCCGTGTGGTGAGTCCAGGACTAGATCTGTATGCTGTCCTGGGGGGGACACAGCCTCTGCAGGAAGGGGTACAAGACAGAGGGGGCATGAGGAAAAACAGAACTATTAAGCTTTTGATCAATCCCTCTACCTCCTGTAATAGCAAAATAAAGAAGAATGTCTAGATCTTGAGTCTACATTTGGGTTCAGTGTCAGAATAGCCAGAGTTTACATCCTGGCTGGGCTACTTGCCAGCTTCAACACCAACAAAAGCAAACAAGGGGAATGAAAGAAAAGGGCGGGAATCTTTGAAGCAAACAGGTCTGAGTGCTAATCCTTCTTTTCCCCCGAGACGCTGGAGCCGTCCTCCCTGCACTACATCTGGATTTCCTTATCAATGAAATGGGCGTATTAACGCTACCCTGGTGAATGGCATTGGCCAGGATGGCTGCCCATCACTCCTGCTGCCCTTCAAAGCTCTGGAGGGTGCACCCCTGCCTGCAGAGAATACTCAAGGGCATGGGAGATGGTAGGCCTTGCAGCTGCCCATCTGACACCAGCTGGAGCAGAGATGAGGGGTCTCCCTCAGCCCTGTCCTCATCATAAATGTGTGAGAAAATCATGTGGGCATTACTTAAGGCATACGATTTTGTGGAATGTTCTGCTCTCACCTACCTCTCAGAATTAGACTATGCGATGAGATGTGAAAGATATTTGTAAATGCTGGGAGCTACACTTAACAGGGCATTAGTATCCAGCTTCTCCAGGCTTAGGTAAAGCGAAACATATAAACACTTGCAACGTCGAGGTTGTGCATAATATTTGTGAGTCTGATCAGTGTCTCTAAGGCCTGTGCAGAGGAGGGAGAGACTTCTGGGTGCAGGGAGTGACCAGGGCCAGCCAGGCAGCTCAGAAGCAGCAAATGACATCCACATGCTTCTGAGTTCACATGTGAAATCTTTCCATGCAAGTGACATAGGAGGTCTGAGAATTAAAGTGGGAGGAAGATCATCTCTCAGAATATGTGTCTCCCCCTACCGCTGCCAGCTCCCAGAGGATTTTCTTTTTAACAAATTTACTGAAAACTTAAAAAAAAATGCTACAGACTATAATTTTAAAAGTTGCTAACTGCAGCAGAGAAACAAGAAAAAATAAACCAAACAACCAAGACAAAACAAGGTGGCGTCTGCTGGCAGTGACTCATAGCAGGAATTTTTATTGTGCTGGCTGGCAGGGAGGCATATTCAAAGCCGTGTTTATCTCTTACCTTTCCTTAGCTCGAGTTTGTTTTAGTCTTGGCTTAATTTCTTTGAAAGACCCTGGGCCTAGGGGCCTATACTAATTTCTATAGCTGTGCTACATTTTTTTTTTTTTTCTTTCACAGAACCATTGTCTGCTTTGAATACCAAACCTGACATAAACTTTAAAAAATTAAAATCATTTTATGGATAATTGGAATGCGGGTTTTGTGAACATTAATACTCCAATAGAGAAACTCAACCTTTCCCTACGTTTACCCCTTTGGTTGGATTAATTTTCCACTAGCATTTCTACCTCTTTTCATAACCAAGAGAAGTTCAGAATTTAAATAAACTAATTAAATGAGGGGCTTAGAGTCTCTGCAGACCAAAGGCAAGCCCAAACCTCTCAGAGCACTTTAAGAATCGCAGTGAGGCTATGTCAGGAGAAAGCCTGGATAGGCAGCCTGTCAACCCCCCATCTGAGTGTCACTGGGAGTGTGAAGCCTCCAGCAGAGGCCACTGGGATGGCAGCAGAGGGGCCACGGTGCAGCGTCTGTCACAGGGAAGAGGAGTCCTGTCGCCTCTGCATAGTTATTCAAGGAGCCCCTTCTAGCGACAGCAAAGGTCAAGTTGATGTTTTGTAGTTTTGTGTCCTCCATGGGCCGGGAACCAGGAGGTTCCGACAGAGTCTGCCATACATGCAACAAAGGGCTGGAACCCAGAGAGCTCTCTGTGTCCCCCGCTCCTGGGGTCCCTGAGCAGCTAACCTGCCAACTGCTGGTGCCAGTGGAGCTCAGAGCGAGGGCATGTGGGCAAGAGCATGCACCTCTCCCAGCCCAGAAACAAGCTACCCCTGGGAGTTTCCTAAAGCTTTCAAGAGTGAGAAGGTGAATCTTATAAACACCTCCCAGCCACATCAGGGATGATTACAGTAGAAGACGATGACTAAGTCTGAACTCAGACAGGCAAGATGTTCAAAATAGACCTCCAGAAGAGAACCTGATGGAAAGGAGATGGGTGAGGGGACCCTTGCTCTCTTTTTTTAAAAAAATATTTATGTATTTATTTTGGCTGCACCTGGTCTTAGTTGAGGCATGCACGATCTTTAGTTATGGCATGCGGACTTCTTAGTTGCCGCATACATGTAGGATCTAGTTCCCCAACCGGGGATCAAACCCAGGCCCCCTATGTTGGGAGTGTGGAATCTTACCCACTGGACTACCAGGAAAGTCCCAAGGGGACCCTTGCTTTTCCAATCGTGTTGTATTTGTGTTGGCGATGTCTAAGGGCCACCCCCAATAGGCTACAGATACGTAGCTGAATAAAGGCGGTACAACAAAGAGTGTTCTACGGGGTAGCCTTCTTGGCCTCTGGCCAGCAGAATGTCCCTGTGGTTTCCGAGGCTCTCCTGCTTCAGAGGTCCCTTCAGAGAGTGCCCTGCTCTCTAGAGGAAAGGCTAGAGCCATTTGAGTGTCTTCACCTTGAACAAGGGCAGGGAGCACCGATGCACCTGTCGTTGGTCACCTTCTATGTTTTTCTCCATCACTGTTTTGAGTTTTGAGCTGCCTGATTTCCTGGCAATGAATTACAAATTGAAGTTAATTATAAAGAAATTTGACTCATCAAAATAAAAACAACCCAGGATCTCCCTGAGTGCCCAGCATGTGCTATTTGCAGAAGAGCAACAATATCTGTTACTACCTGTGTCCTTCCATTCTAAGTCAACACATGAGGGTTATTAAAGCATATTTCTGAAGGCCACTGGTGTGCAGTCCATCTAGAGAAGTTGTGGGGTTTTTGTTGGTTTTGTTTTTGTTTTCTGGCTTACTCACAGAGAGTCAAACCCAGATGAGTGTGCGAAGCTACATGTCAGAGGGGAGTGTATTCTGACTCCACAAAGCTATAGACTAGACCTAACTTCCTTGTTGATCTAAAGTTTCTACAAGAAGATTCATAAGGCATGGCCTCTGCCAATGAGGCGGGTGAGTGACAGAGGTGTTATCTGTCCTGTTCTCCTGTAGGGCTCAGAGGAGAACTCACATTTCTAAAGTATTTACATAGGGTCACGAGCCCCACAGACATTTACTTAGTTTTCACTGTTATTCTGCAAAGGAGGCACTACCCTACAAGGAAAATATTTACAAATGAGAAAACTGAGGCTCAAGACAGTGAGGAAATGTGTCCACACCACTTAGGTAGAAATCAGTAGAGCTAGAATTCGATCCCAGGTCAAGTTTAGCTGAAATGCGTCCTCCTGTCTGAAACATGTTTTGGACCTACACGTAAAACTGAGTGCATTTTCTACCATTATGCTTGAAATGCAGGTGTTTCTGCTCTAGCACAGTTGGCTTTACTGAAAAAGTTCTTGTTATGCAAAACCATACAGTAAAAACAACAGGGTTTATGTTGCTGTTGGTGTACCGGCACTCAGCACCCATGAAACTTCACACCAAAGTGCTAAAAATAAACGAATAAATAGATAAATAAATAATTTTAAGAAGCAATTCCAGCAATCTTAGTAAAGACACACACACAATTACGTCTCCACTGGGATTTTCACTGTGTCGTATGGTCAATGGGCCATATTCAATTCTGATTTCTCTTGAGATGTAAGTCCTTAAACATGTTCATTCCTAACACAGCCCAGTTTCAGCAAAATTAAACTCTGACTCTGCGAGTAGTCTTCTCCATCAATTATCTTTTCTAAACAATTTGTAGAACGTGTTTGTGGCTTTACTAGAGAGCTTAACAACATGGAAAGTAGAGCAGGGTTTGAAGCCAGCCAACCACATGCTGCTTGTTCCAAATGAAGACAGTTCTAGAGAATTTTGAGCATATTTCTCAGTCTTCTTTTTTTTTTTTAATAGGAAATTTGCATGGGGCAGCTTAATTATTTTGTTTTTAATTTTTTAATTTATTTATTTTATTTATGGCTGTGTTGGGTCTTCATTTCTGTGCGAGGGCTTTATCTAGTTGTGGCAAGCAGGGGCCACTCTTCATCGCAGTGTGCGGGCCTCTCACTCTCGCGGCCTCTCTTGTTGCGGAGCACGGGCTCCAGACGCGCAGGCTCAGTAGTTGTGGCTCACGGGCCTAGTTGCTCCGCGGCATGTGGGATCTTCCCAGACCAGGGCTCGAACCCGTGTGCCCTGCACTGGCAGGCAGACTCTCAACCACTGTGCCACCAGGGAAGCCTCTCTCAGTCTTCTTATGTTGCTAAGGCTTTCCCTCTAATTGTAAGTTTGCCCCCCACCCCCTTGCATCACTACAAATATTAATCGTATTTGATCAAAGGAAGTTCCCCTTTATGCTGATATTGTACCCTTCTTTACAAGCTGAATAAGAGCTGGTGCACAGCACAGAGACACACATTATCTCAGCACAAGGTGACATTATTATACTTATTTGCTTATACATTTTTCCTCTCCTACGACACCTGGGCTCTCCCATATGGCAGCCATAAACCACACGGAGCACTTCAATGTGGATGATTCAAATGGAGATGTGCTGTAAGTGTAAAATACAATGGAGATGTGCTGTAAGTGTAAACTACACATCACATTGTAAAGACTTGGTATGAAAAAATAAGGTAAAATATCTCTGATAATTTTCATATTGATATCACATTGAAGTGATATTTGGGATCTATTGGGTTACATAAAATGCACTGTTAAGATTATTGGACTTCCTTTTTAATTTTTATTGTAGGTACTAGTATGTACATTTAAAATTGTATGTGTGGCTCGCTTTCCAGTTCTACTGGGCAGTGCTGGGCTTGATCCCATGCTTATGGAGAGCAGGGGCTACGATTTACTGATTTCACAGCAATGGAACCAGCGCGCCGCCTGGCACATGGTTGGCCCGTAAACATTGATCTTAGGCAAGAGAAGGAGGTGTGTCTAACTCAAAATTCATGCTCATGGCAGTTGCAAAAGGAAAGAGCAGGTTGGGCCTGGGCTGAACAAAGCAAAGCCAGGGGCTGCAAGAGGGCTGATGTATGATGTCCACGTGGTCAGCCTCCTGGGGTGGGAAACACAGTGGAGATGCACAGAAAGTGTCTGTAAGGCAGGAGATATCTTGTACACGATCCTTTTCTTGAATATTTTTGGAAAGGTATTTCTCGGTCCCATGCATTTCCTATTTTCAATCATTAGATTGAACATCTTACTGAACATCTATGATGAATTCACCACTATGCTGTATGAAATTATCCTCGTGCTAAGGACTCTGACAATAGAATAAGAGGCTCACATGAATGAATAGACAAAACCAGAAAATGTGTGATGCAGCCTTATAGGTTCATTACTCAGTTGTAGTATCTGAATTTTGCTACATAACAGTCATGTGATTTTTGGGAAACTGTCCCTTCCTCATGGAGCTGCAGTTTTCCTATCTGTAAATTATTATAAAAGAGCAATTTGCACAGTATTTCCCTGGGGTTAAATGAGATTCCTATTTGCATGTGAAAGTACCTGGCAAAGAAGAAGATAAAACCTGACACAAGAGAAGGTATTTAATCAATGGAAGTACTGTTGGATTAGAGACAGCTTGACAAAATGGAAAGAGAATGAGTTTTATAATCAAAACCATTCGGCTTCAAATTCTTGCTCTGCCATTGGGCCAGCTAGTTAACTTTCTAAACTTCAATTTCTTCACCTATAATATTGCAATAATGTCACTTACCTTGCTATTTTTAGTAATAAATTGAATAAAGCCTGAAAACCCTTAGTACAGGGCCTGGTACTTAGTAGAGATTCAATAAGTAGTGATTTAGAAACATTATTTCTTCCTAATTCTCAATGAGACATCTGGTTTCTAGTTTTAGGTTTGTCACTTAGCTAAGAATGATACTTTCAGTGAGGCACTTTATTAAAAAGACTTGCACCACGGCAATAATATGGACTTCACTTAAATTAGAAAGGGATTATTTAAAAAACAAAACAAAAAACAAAAAAAAAAACCCCAAAAACTTCAGTGAATGTTCATGAAAGCACTTTGAGAATGGTACAATGGATAGAGATGCAACAGCTGCTGAGGATGCTGGGTTATACTTAGTCATAAAAATGGAGTATTTAAAGCTGGAATTTACATGGTTCCTATTTGGGTCATTGAGCTCTTAGCACCGATGCAAAAATGACACAAGAATTTAAGCAGTTTTGACATAATTATATTAATTTAATGTAGCAACACTAACACTTGAAAAGACAAAAAATAGCACAAACAGAATAATTTACTTAATAATGGTATTTGTTTTGTAGAAAAAAAAATATTTCAAAAATGATTTCTGTGGGGAGAAGAAATGATTAATGTTTATAGAACCATAGGGCTCCTACTCTTCTAATTTTTAAACCGAGTTCCTAAAGAGAGAGAAGCTGTTTACCCAATTACACACACGTGGTTGACACCTGAGAGGGGGCAAGTATCCAAGTCCCCCCTGCTTTAGGCCACCACCCCACCCTATTGTCTCTTTCCCGTGTGCCCTACTGAGTGCCACGGAGGCTGTCATACTACATTTTCCACGGACACTCTTCCCTTTTACTTCTGCCACATTTGCTGACAGGACATCTTAAACTATTAAACTCTCGGCGGTGATTTTATACACTTGTCACCCTGCTATCTTTGCCTAGACTCTCACCAGAGTCAGAAGACACCACAAAATGGAAACCACATACCAAACAAGGGAGTGTTTCATGTATGCAGAGGTAATGAGGAGACACAGAGGGGCACTTATAAAAGGGGATGGGGAGAATGTAAGGAAAGTAAATTGAGTAGAAAATATAAGGGAAGAGTAATTGGGGATGTGTTCATAACATAAACTACGTAATGATGGCATACCCCTGCATCAGCACCACAGCTTGACTTCAGGGTCTGTTCAGTTTCAAGGGTGTACTTGTTTTGTTATAACTTTCCTGATCTAGAATTGTATTTAGTAGTCACAAAATTAAGCATGCTTCCAGGTGAAATGGAAAATGGTATTTTGCCAACTTTGCTAATCCTGTGACTTGTGGACGAGTTTATTAAAAAGAACTGATCTCTTTCTATGTGCACTCATGGTTATTTCAATGATGACATATATGTATATATGCAAACATGCATCCATTCATCCATCATTTTGTTTGTTAACTCAATAGATATTAACAGAACATGACGTCTACACAGAGCCTCCCAATGCAGTCATTAAATCATAGGATCTGGAATCAGATTATCTTAATCAAACCACAGTACTTTCTAGCAATATGAATATGAGCAAGTTACCCAAAGTTTGTGTCTCATGATAATTGTTCCTGCATTGGCTGAGGACTAGCCTGCAAAGACTTTTTTTTGGTCTCTGGCCGTATTATGGTCGATATGAGCTGTGATGTGTCCTCCAAGTATAAAACAACTAGACCTTGGATCAAACATACTTTTAAATAGATTATTGGGCTTGAAGGAAAAAAGGAATAATTCCAAAGGTTTCCCATCCTCCTGGGAAAAAAATGAACCTAGGATAAATGTAGACCCTCTCTAAGGAGAAGCATGGAGCAAAATGGGGAACAAGGTATGCTGAAGACAAATACCAGTATCAGAACTCAGGTTTTTACCAGAATATTGAGCCAGTAGATAGACATGCCGAATTTGGGATTCTTACATTGAGTCTGGGACCCTAGAAGTAGATTAAAGTGAACCAGGTGAGCAGTACTTTCTGGTACAAACATTTATTTTTGGAAGAAGATAGTTTCAACTTAAGCTCTTTGGATTTCTGGAGATTCCACTCAATCAATATGAATTTATAATCAGAGATCCCCAAACACACAAAGGAACTAGAAACAATAACTGATAATCAGCACATAATAGTTTTAGATCACAGAGATTACAGGTGTTGAAATCATAAGATAGAGGATATAAAATATTTATGTATGGAATGTCTACAAATAATAAAAGACAGCCATAAATGCAAACAAACTACCCACAATTATGAAAAAGGCGCTTCTATCTCCAGCCACCATGAAGTAACTCTTACACCCACGGTAAACAACTATAAAACTGGGAAAAATATATATGAAGCAACTGTTTTCAGATTTTCAGAAATAAGCAGCACAGGGATGTGATCTTTAAGGTGAGCCCTAAATGCACACTGGCTTTTTGCCTGGAAGTATGCATCTGATCACGGCATAAGGAGGAGGAGCCCAAGCAGAGCAGAATGTCCTTAATGAGCTTACAAGGCAGAGTCTGGGGCTGGAATGTGATGAGAAGGAAATTGGAGAGGAAGAGACAGTTTTAGGGTGGGACAGAAGTCTTTATGGTGTTTCTTGGTGTAAAGGAGGCAAATGACTAGACTGCAGAGAGTCACGAGATTGTTTCATGAAAGGATTAATAAAATATTAGAGTTCAATCAAGATTTAAAAGAAAGAGAGAGAAAACATAAATTAACCTCAGAAAAATAAATAGAAGATAGCACTAAAGATTCTACAGGATTTAAAGGATAACAAGGGCATATTATAAACAAATATATAACATTAATCTAAAAAGGTAGAAAAACAAATTTTTTGTAAAGCATGATTTATTAAAACTTGCAAAAGAAGTAACTAAAAATATGAATACTCTTGTATCCATTACAGAAATATAACTCAAAATTAGAACAATTCAAGGCACTCAAAAACTCAATACATAGATGGTTTCTATAGTAAATTCTTTCAAACAGTAAAGGAAGAAATAAGAATAAATTCTGATACAAAATCAGAAAATAGAGACAGATGCAGCACTTTTTATGTGTTTTAAGAAAACATTATAATTCCGAACCAAAATCTGTCAAAAGCTTTAAAGGAAAACTAGAGATCAATGTTTTTTTTAATGAAAATACACAAAAAAATCCTTTGAAAAGAGCAAATCAAATCCAGTAATAAAGTAAAAAGATAATACATCTTAGACAAAATTATTTATTATAGGAATCAATGTTGGTTTCATATTTGTAAACCAATGCAATTTTCCATAAAGGAAAAAAAATATGATTATCTCAACAGTTAGATAAAAATATGTAACAAAATTTGACGTTCATTCATTATTAAAAAAAGAAGTCTTAGAAAACAAAGAATAGAGAGGAAATTCCTCAGTGTGATAAAGGAGTTTTGCAAAATACCTATAGCCAACATCATACGTTATGTAATTATTGAAACTATTCCCTTACATCTGGAATAATACAAGTATTTTTTCTTCCATACCTTCCACACACCATTATGCAAGAGGTCCTGGTCAGCTTCAAAAGGTAAGAAAAAGATATCAATATTATAAAGTTAGATAGAAGGAGGGTAAACTCTATTTACTCACAGACAATGTGATTGTTTAGATAGAAAAAGCTATGGAATCTACAAAAATCTATAGAACTAATGATCAAATTTTGAAAGCTCATATTATACAAGGTTAATATTAAAAAATATATTAACTGTGTTTCCAAACACCAGCAACAACCAATCAGAAAGTGGAATTTTAAAATATTATTTATAATAGCATGAAAGGGGCAGAACGTTAATTCAGAGAAATAATGGATGAAAACTTTTCTAACATGGGGAAAGAGACAGACATCCAGATCCAGGAAGCCTAAAAAGTACCAAAAATGGTGAATCTAAAGAGACCTACACTGAGGCGATTATAATTAAATTGTCATTAAAGTTAAAGACAAGGAGAGAAGCTTAAAAGAAGCAAGAAATAATAAACTTATGTTAAAAAAAAAAAAACACAAACAACAACAAAAAAACCCATAAGGCTCAGTGGATTTTTCAGCAAAAACTTTGCAGGTCAGAAGGGAGTAAAATGATTTATTAAAAGTGCTGAAAGAAAGGGAAAATAAAAACCCACTAGTCAAGAATACTGTACCCAGCAAAGTTGTCCTCCAGAATTAAAAGAGAGATAATGTTTTCCAGAGAGACAAAAGCTTAAATTCATCACCACTGGACAAGCCTTACAAGAAATGTTAACAGGAGTTTTTGAAGCTAAAACAAAAGGATGCTAATTAGTAACATGAAAACACAAAAGTATCAAACTCATTGGTAAAGGTAAATATGTAGTTATATTCAGAATATTCTAACCTTCTAGTGGTAGGGGTATATCTAATATAAAGCTTAAAAGAGGAAAGTTTTAAAATACTTGAGCTGGCCTTACTGAAGGGTGGTGGCCTCACTGAAGTGAGTCAATTAACACACCTGAGTGAGTTCAAGGTCCACTTAGAGACATTTTCAGTGAAGGTTAATGTTCCCTCTCAGCAGAAAACCCCATGGAGATTAGCTCAAGGAGAGTGGGGCCATTTGTGGCTTCAAAGTTAAATCAAGTTCAGATTCCCTATTAAACACCCCAATGACTCCATCATACCTACAACTCTTTTCCTTAAGTGTGCTCAGTGAAACACTGGTCCTGGGAGATGTGGATCAATGTTATAGGGACAGAGAAAAGTGCTGTAGGAAAACAAGTTTGGGACACTAGGTTACCTCTCCAGGAAAACTCCCACTGCAAATGGCTAATTCTTTCCCAGAGTCGGATTACATAGGCAAAGCAGGCAGCTTCCCAAAATCTGTAAAAGCTAAAGTACATGATGAAAATTGAAGTAAAAGATATTTAGACATATAAAGTGTTTCCCAAATTATTTTTTAAAACATAAATTTATGAGGTTAAGTGTACTATGCTTATAACCAGAGAAGATGTAGGCCTCAGTGTGCAGAAATAATCTTTGAGTTTCAAATCTCTATAATTGTGAAACACTCATGTCATATTCTTACTACTGCCAATGTTCGGAGGATTGTAAACAGCAACAACTGAAATGCTATCTCCATGCTAGCATGAGATAGGAAAAAGAAAATAATTTACTCACAAAATTCATGCTTAAACAAGAAAAAATATAAAACACTATCCTAAGAATTATAATTCTGTCAAGTTTTCATCTGAGTAATTATGTAATTGCTTGTCTACAGTGAAATCAAATGAGAGAAAATTTTAAACTACTTTAAGAGGAAAAATATTGGTACTTTCTAGATCAATAGAGGTATCATTAAATAGCAATTACAAAAATGGTACATGTACAGTCTCTGGAGATAAAATGAGATGAAACTTCATTTTACTAATACATTTACAAAATGAGCATTTATAAAAACACAACTCAAATTACAATCTTATCAAGTCCATTTGAGGTATTGTATAATCATTTAAATAACAGCGATAAAATTAAACAGAAAAAAATCAAAATGATTTTACAAGAAAAATAAAATAAAAACTTTGCTATTTCCAGATTATCCTGTGAACTGTTAACAACAATACAAATACTGTAATTATGCTACCTGAAAATAGACTAAATAAATGAAAACAATAACTTATGAGTCACATTTAAATAATCTGTAGTTAAAATCACTAATAACTATAATCCTGTCAAGTTTCCATTTGTGCCATTGTATAATCACTTAATAGCAATAAAACTGAAAGAGAAAAATCAGATTTATTTAATAGAGGAAAAAAGTGCTTCACCTTGGATTTTAATCTTCAAAAGTAGGTTCTTTGGAACATGGGATCTAATTGAAGATGACTCACCTATTTTCAGGGTTTGGAGACACTTCATCTGACCAAGGGAAGGTGTGCTGAGACAAGGCAGTTCCTCAGTGGGGGCATACCCAGAGGCGTTAGCCCTCGTTGTGCTTTCTGGAATAGGGGTGTGGATTTTTTTTTTTTTTTCACTTAGTACAGCTAGAGCTTTAATGGACATTTAGTAGCTTCTCAGCTGAAGACCATTGTCCATCTTTTTCCAAAGGACTCAAGCTGGAAGCATTGCCACCGTGCTGGATACTGACAGACAGATGAACAAGGTGAGGAAGGAGTGAGTGCCCGACTCTTTAGCCTCTCTGAACAGGGCAGGAATCAGATGCTGTCGAATGGTCACTGGGGGGCCATTCATGCTGAGGCCGGGCTGGCAACACTGGGCTGGGGTTATCTTGTCAGGGGCTGCTCCCTGGAGCCCTCTGGCACATCTGACTAGGGGATAAGGTGGGGGACCAGAGCCTGGGCCAACAGCACCCTGTTCAGGTGGGCAGGCTTAACTGATAGAAGGACCCAACCCCATCCATCGCCAGGAGCACCAGAACAAGCTCTCTTTTGACCTTGTGGAGGAGTTGATGCATCAGGATGGGGTTGACCTGATGGAAGTTGTTGGGGCGTGGTGTCGAGCAGGTCCACACTGGGAGCAGGTCCACACTGGGAGCAGGACGCTGGATCTGGACCTATCACAGAGAGTGAGGTTCCTCCTTCTCTGGAATCTGGTCAACCCGAGGATTCCTGGGTGGTCTCTCAGGTTTCTGCCAAACACCTGATTTGTAATATCAAGTATATGGATACTACTTAAAACTTTTAAATTCTCCTTCAGTATTATCCTGTTTGATGTATTTCTTTAGTTACCATAAGATACCAGATGTCTCTCCATCAGTAGAGCTCCCAACCTATTATCATAAATTTTTCTTTCATGGGACGTAAGCTGACTTTGACAATAGCCACTGATGCTTTCAAGTATTTCTGAGTGAATTTTGGCATATATTTTGTGGATATCCAGATCTTTGCATACACTGCTATTCCACCTGCTCTGGAAAACTTCTCCTTTATCTTTACAGCATAAATTCTTCCTAAATTGGATATTTGGTGAAAATTCATTTTTTCTTCTTGATGCACTTCTGTGAAGATTTGAAGTTTCCAGTGGAGTGGTTGCCTCTACTTTTCTGGGTTTTTTAACTACAGTGAAGCATTCTCAGTTTGGAGACTTTTCACGGGATCTTTAAGTGCATTGGTTATTTCATCTTCTTCAGTTAACTTAGTATATATTTGGTTTCTTTCTTCTTCAAAAGTTTTAAAATAGATATTTAATTCAGCTGCATCAATCAGTTTCTTTGAAATTACTTTGATTCATCTTCTAGGATGTCTCCATTTTCAGGACCATTGATTATAGCTATTTCCACGTTCCCACTATCTATGTTGTCTTTTCCAAGAACAGCAGCCCAAACTCTCCCTTACTTTTGCAGGTATCCATCCAAGGACTCAGTCTCTCGTTAGAGTTTCATTTTGTTTTGTTTTTTTCAGTATGGTAACATCATTCACTCCTCTTTCCAACCCTTCAGCTTCTTGTGAAACCAGGTTCAGACTTTCCAGAACATTGAAGTCATCCTCTAAAACTTCTTTTAGTGCTGTCTGACATTGTCCTTCATTGGTCTGATGGATTTTGAGGAATATTTCTATGGCAGCTACTTGAAATTCAGTGTGTTCTGATGCATCTTATAAAGACTGAAACTGTCTTGTAAAATCAGTCATCAACTCAGCTTGTTCAAAATATTGAGATTTATCTTGTTTTTGTCCATTTGAAAGCTGTCTATGCTAAAACCAAGTAAAGAGTTGAAGATTTCTAGCTCCTTATGGATGTTTTATGTGTTTCTAATAATTTGTTCTCTGGTTTGCACTGAGGTTGACTCAAGGTGTCCAAATATATATTTTTAATTTAAATTAATAGACCTTATTTCTTAGAGTAGTTTTAGTTTTATAGAAAAATTAGGCAGAAAGTACAGGGAGTTCCCATATATTCTCTCTTCACTCCCCCGCCAACCACACTTACATAGTTTCCCCAACTATCATCTTCCATTGGTATGATACATTTTTTACAACTGATAAACCAATTATTATTAACTAAAATTCATAGTTTACATTAGGGTTCAATCTTTGTGTTGTGCAATTTATAGGTTTTGCCAAATACATAATGTCATGTATCCACCGTTACAGTATCATATAAAGGTGTTTCATTTCTCTAAAAATCCCCTGTGTTCCCTTTCTTCATTCCTCTCTTCTCCCCCATGCCTAAACTCCTGGAAACTGACGTTTTTACTGTCTCCATAGTTTTGCCTTTTCCAGAATGTCAGCCAGCCTTTTTCAGACTGACTTCTCTCCCTTGACAATACACTTCTACATTTATCTACATCATTTTTTGACTTAATAGCTTGTTTATTTTTTATTGCTGAATAATATTCTATTGCCTGGATGGACCATTGTTTATTTATTCATTAATCTATTAAAGGACATCTTGGTTGCTTCCAAGTTTTGAGCATTATAAATAAAGCTGCTATAAACATTCATG
The DNA here is from genome assembly GCF_009873245.2 of Balaenoptera musculus. NCBI lineage: Eukaryota > Metazoa > Chordata > Mammalia > Artiodactyla > Balaenopteridae > Balaenoptera > Balaenoptera musculus. The sequence goes on from NC_045797.1 coordinate 86,516,112, forward strand.
TCCAGGTTTTTGCATGTAAGTTTTCAACTCATTTGGATACCAAATATGTTTTCAATTAAAAAAAAAAAACAACTTATTTTTGTTTACCAAAAAAAAATACGTTATCTTTCTTCCTGGACTGTAGAAGCTCTGTGGGTAGCTTGCTTTTCCTTGAATTGAGTCCATAGTTTCTTCATAATTAAGAATATGACTATGACTGCCCACATCCCCATCTCCCGTAAAAGTCCATGGGGACACAGGCCTGATCTAAGGTCCCCTGTCAATGTTGGTCCACCTGGCCCTGTGGCTCCTGAAAGGATACATCACAGAGTATCATGGCCGTCAGCAGATTTCTCCATGCTCTAGAGGCCCAACTGTGTCACCTCAGATTGTCAAGACCCTGACAGCCGCAGTGGACCCTAGAGAACACAGGTGAGCAACCTGCCCGAAACCAAATCTGTTCCTGGCAACATGTGCTGACCTCTGGGGAGGTTGGGGAAGGACAGGGCAGAAAACCCTGCCTTGAATAAACTTCTCATTGGGGGCCCTGAAGCAGTTAGGCCTGCTGAAGTTGGGGGGCTATCCAGGAGGCTGACTTAGCAAGGTGCAAAGCCAAGGACAGTCCTACCTGCAGGGGTGGGAGAAGCAGCCTAGTGAGTTCTTACAAGACAATCGTTATCTTCCTAAGTCTGGGAAGGAGTTCCTGAAGAAAGAAAATTCCTGAATCTGGGAAGGAGTTCCTGAAGAAAGGAGTTGCGCTGTAGGTAGCAATGAACCAAGAATGCAGCCTTGGGTCTCTCCAAGCCAGAATGTCCCCACTTGGGTGCCCACAGCTACCCCAGGCCCCTACCCACATGCAGGCAATTTTCCTGTTAATAATTGTACTTGGTATTTTAAAAGGTGGTATTTCTTATGAAACTAACATGTTGTAAATAATTTTGTGCCTCAGTTTAATATTTCTGAAATAGCACCCTAGTCATTAAAAGAGAAAAGGGTCAAGGGAGATCTCCTATGAAGAGCCAAAGTTCCTTTGGAAATGAATTGATGCCTCCTGTCTACTGAATGACTTGTGTTTAGAAAATCTGAAATAAGTAAATAAAGGATGTGAGTCACGCAATATCAAAATACATCGAGTCAAATGGGACAGAGAAGAAAACAAACGAATCATTAAAGCGAGGGAGAATTATTGGCATAATGGAGTAAATTAGAGAGACTAGCAGTGATTTAAATCAACACCTGAAGATAAAAGCTCAACGCACTTAAATAACAATACTCATTAATGTGATAAATAGACTCCAACTTATGAGAGGCTTGTATGTTGACTTTCTTACAAACAACCACCACCTACTTTTAAATCACCTACAAGCCTTTCACACCTGATTGCTCAACAAACAGTCTAGGTCTGGAGTAAAACTCTGATTAAGAAAAGAACTTCCTCTTGGAGGACAGAGGTGAGCTTCATTGGTGAGCAGGGCCGACTTTGTGAGTCACAAATGGGGGAGATAAAGGAGACCTAATGTTTAAAAAATGTGCCATTTCAGTAATTTTATTAGATCCCATTTAATTCTCACCGCTTAGTGGGTAGGTAGCTGCTCTCTACTTTATAAGAGGCAAAAGAGAGGTTCAGAGAAGTTAAACAAGGAAAGGGCAAAGAAGCAGCTCAGTCGGGGAGCGGGTTTTGGTGTCGCTGCCCAAGCTCTGCTAACATCTCAGAGTAGCCGGTTCAGCATCCTGGTGGCTGTGAGTGAGGACCACTGGTGCTCAGGGGCGGCAGGGGAGGGGCCTCTCCCCCTGTTAGACAGCCAGACTCAGATCTGTTCTTAGAAAATGAATTGCATTTTTTTGCTTCTTGCTTGTAGCACGGAGACTGAAGTGCTCCATTCATAGCAGCTCCTGGCCCTCTGCCGAGTGTCCGAAGTCCGTGTTGGCCTCCGGCGTGTGGCCTGGGCTGCCCAGGGCCTGTGTGAGGGTCTCCTGCTCAGTGTCGCAGGCCCCTCCCAGACCGGGCGTGCCTGGGACTCTCGCTTCCCCACCACTCACAGCTCCAGACCGAGGCTGCCTATGAAAATTTCATGCCTCCAGGTGCTACATGGATTATTCATGAAGGCGGCAGAGCTGTCGCCATGGGAGCTGATTGGCTGCAGAGTCTTTAGCATCTTAATGACCTACGCTGATGGAGTGCAGGGCAGGGACCCACCTGGATCCTCCGTCTCTGGCGGGACCAGCTTTTCCATTTGCAGAACATGTTGTGTGTTATTTCTTCCCAGACAGACCCAGGAGTAATATTTACCTAGTTGACTAACCCAAGCTAGTGGGGAGGCCCCCCCTGGAGCCCCAGAGGCCTCTAGGCCCCCTGGCTGGCCTCTCTGGGGGGTCGGCCTCAGGTCACTGCCCCCTCCCTTCCTTTCTCCCTGGCTGGGCTGTCAGGCCAGCAGGCGCCCTGAGTGGTGAGACATGACATCAGAGAGGCTGAGTAACTGAGCCCGGATCGGGCGTCACGCCCAGCTGTGTGGGGCTTCAACGCAGTGGTGTGCACGGGCCGGAGGATCTGTGTTGCTGCAAGGACTGGAGGTGCCAGGGGCCCCATAAAAAGCTTCTAGCCCCACCCCGCAGATGGATCATGGAAAACCAGTACTGACGCACACCCGGGACTTGTAAGAAATGCACCAAAAGCTCAGGGCTCGCCACAAGGCTGCCGTCAGTCCAGTGGGGTCATCTGGTCAGTGCCAGCTAATTCCCATCTGCAGGCCACCGCAGGGGCTTGCTGGGCACCGACTGAGCACACAGGAGGAGGGAAGTCTGGAGACCTAGACGGCGCTTGGGGGAAAAGTAAGGTTTCGATGCTTCCAGAAAGAAGAAAACCTTAGCCCAGGGAAGGGTGATGCAGAGCAGAGGAGACGCGCCATCCACTGTGGAAGGGGCAGCAGGGCAGCGCTGCCAGGGCCTGGGTGCCAGCAGGGAGGGCAGTGCGGGCTGGCGGCACAGACCTGGATCTCTCCTAAGGCTTTGAGTAACGAGCCATGGAGTCCAGGGGTCTTTCCGGGGGCTGGTAGGAAGGCTCTCACCTCTCCAGTGAGAAGGCGATGAGTTTAGATTTGCACTTCAGGATACAAGCAGCCGTGGGATGCAGGTTACACAGCCTGCCCCAGAGGGTTGAGCAGCTGCTGCTTTTCCAGGACAGCTGAAGACCAGGGCCCTCCTGCGAGCACCGCTGGGAGGGGAAGGTGGGTGGGTGGAGGAGGCTGGGCCACTGGGCAGCGCGCAGAGATGCCCTGGATGTTCCTTGACAGACACAGCGATGGCTGAGCCAGCTGGGTGCCCGTGCCTCAAAGCACCAGGAGGAGAGCAAAATCAGGGTGATGTAAAAAAGGGAAGCCTTCTCCGCTCACCTGGAATGTGCGAAATGAGCCAACGTTAGACCTTCCTGTTCTGACCCCGCCGTGCCCTGTGAGGAGGGGCAGCAGGATTGTGATGGGGCTGCCGTCAGGGAGGAAGGAGGGCGTTGAGCCCCTTCTTCTCAGTGGCCATGGAAATCTCTGATAATTTTGCAGATCCAAAGAGAGCCTTGAGTAGAGGGAGCGGAGAGTGGATTGGCATAGGCAATGGTTAAGCCGGCCTGTCACTTCGTAATATTTTACAGCAAATATATAGATTTATATAAAGGAGCTAAAGTTGCTGCCATGCCATCAATCCTGTTAAAAATAGAAGCCTTTTGGATGCTTTGTGTCACCCTGGAAACTACAGGATGAGGCCAGAGGGTGCAAAGTCGGTGACCTTTGCCTTGGGAGAATTTCAGGACCATGCCTTTTGCATGAGAGCTTTCACTGTGCATTTTCTGGTGTCCTGAGTGTCCCATCGGCAGCTGGGGACATCACAGGAGGAGCTGGCACTCAGCTGGGCTCTCATGGACTCTGTGCAGTTTCACAGGTGAATATGCTGAGTCACAGTTACGACACAAGATGCAAATTTCAGGTTTGAGAATGATGAATGGTTTCCAAATCATATCTATCAAACTGTATATAATATTTATAAACACAAAATGCATAAATGGAGTGATTGTGCTGGAAGTAGATTATTTCAGGTTAGACTGAGGAGAGATGTCATTAAAGGTTAGAGCTTTAATGTCCCTAAAAGACAAATGAGCTTTCCTGAAACCCCCATTTATTCTCAAGAGGAGACAAGTAACATTCAGACAGGTGATGTGACTTGCTGAGTGCTTACTAGGAGAGTGGGGTGAGAGGTAACCAGTGGGTCATCCCCCAGGTACCAGTGGGCATAATCACCGGGAGAACATATGCAGACTTTGTCATGTTTCCTCCTTGCTGACTTCAGAGGAAATAAGGTCAGATGGAGGAAGAGAGGGGTAGAGGCAAGAAAATCATTACACTCGTTCTTAATCCTAAATTGTTCAGGTCTCCTGTCTACCATGCAGACTCTGAAACCAAACCTAGGCCAGTAGTCTTGGGTCTTCATAAGCCTCAGAATCTGGGGGTCTAAAACATATCAGAAAATGGACAAGAAAAAACCCAGAGATACAATAGATCATCTTTCCCTCAGCTGAAGATTGTTCTCGAAGTAAAGCTTTTGGAAAATGGAAAAAAAAAAATTATGAAATGTCTAAAAGGGCAAGTGTCTGAGCTCCGCCATTTTTCGTTGCAGCCATGGCACCAGGCTTCCTTTGAAAACCAGTGCAAATGTCTGCTCCCAGCATCTCCCGCAATTCCATCAGGGCTTTGCAGAACTGATCTTCATTGAACTCAGCATTGTATATCCACTTCAGGTAGAGTGAGATTTTGTGATTATTTTAATGAAGCGATTTGGGGCATATATAGGTACAAAGGCAGTATCTATATGGTAAATATATACATAAGTAATTAGATGGCTGCAAAATTATATAGGATGCTGTTTAAAGAAGCAAAGTGTTCAAAATTGAAATGGAAGCCTGGTAAATAACCCATTATACCCAAAGAGATCCTGATTGCCTATTCATAGCTGGAATTTACATGAACCCTTGTTCATTAAAGAATGAATAGTTGCTAATTTGCAGCATTACCAAAGCAAAGTTCAGATGACAGAATAAAAAAGAAAAAAAAAATCCTCTCAAATCAGAAGTCTACCATCTGTCCCACATAAACACCACTGTAACTTTCTTAATACATGGGAGACCCTATTTTTAAATTCTACTATCTAATTAAAACACCCCAGAGAAAAAAGATGCAGATTGCAGAAATCAAAATTTAATAATAATAAAGAAAGTGGGAGGGAGAAAATCAATCCATTTGTTAAAGCAATTTTTTTTTTTTTTTAAGGCTATTGGTTTTTTTTGTTTTGTTTTTTGGGTTTTAAAAAAATATATTTATTTATTTATTCATTTCTGGCTGTGTTGGGTCTTCGTTTCTGTGCGAGGGCTATATCTAGTTGTGGCAAGCAGGGGCCACTCTTCATCGCGGTGCGCGGGCCTCACTATCGCGGCCTCTCTTGTTGTGGAGCACAGGCTCCAGACGCGCAGGCTCAGTAGTTGTGGCGCACGGGCTTAGTTGCTCCGCGGCATGTGGGATCTTCCCAGGCCAGGGCTCGAACCCGTGTCCCCTGCATTGGCAGGCAGACTCTCAACCACTGCGCCACCAGGGAAGCCCAAAGCAATTTCTTAAAGTGTTTTCTTTTGAGCATTTATTTATTTATTTAAGCAGAAGAAGCTACCTGAGCATTATTCAAGGAAACGGGTTCAGGTTATTATTCAGATCTACCTGTTAAGGGCTTAAAGCGGGGAGTGGGAAATGTGATAGGAGTGATCAAGACATGATTTCTTCCCCTTAGAAACTATAATCCAGGGAAGGAATCAGACACAGGAGGGAGATGGGGCTTGGGAAGCATTTGGTGAGTGTGAAATGCCCAGCTCTGAAGGGCTGTCACTCTTCCACACAAAGCCTCAAATCTCTGTGTGCTGGAATCACAGCTGAAAGACACTGTCTGGATGGCAGAAGTCAGCTACTCCTTTCTCCTGGTGAGGAAACCCAGGGCGGGCGTTGCTGTGACTTGTCCAAAGTTACACAGAAAGCATCAAAGCTAGAACCTGACCCACAGCTTATGATCCTTAGATGTTTACATTTCACTTACAGGTAATCAGCTTCTCACAATGTATCATTCAAAGGTTAAAAGGCAAAGAATACACATCCTGCCCCTCCACCATCACCACCATATACAACCGGCAATAATCTTAAAATAATGAGATTTAACGAACCAATACCAAGTAATGTGAATACCAAGAAAAAGCACAGGCGATATGATGGAGCACAGATAACACAAGCTCTAAAGTGCCCATCAAACTGTGACAAAAGTTTATTAGTTCCCAAGAAAATGTACATTACAATATAATACAAATTAAGGCCCATGTGTCACTTGCAAATTTGACAAAAATAAATTATGATAACCAATGTTAGAGAAGCTTAACAGAAAATGGACACTCTTTAACCTTGCTTGTGGGAAGGTAAATCCCACTGGCTTCTCTGAAGGTCAGTATGGGAGCAGATATGGACAACCAGAAAGATATTCATTTATTCAACCAACTCAACTTCTTATAAATTTACCAAAGAAAATCGTCAGGCAAGAAAACAGAGATGTGTGTATACAAATGTTTGTAATACTGAAAACTGGAAACAGCCAACCTAGCCAAAAATAAAGAACAATTAACTAAATTATAGAAATACAAAGTTTGTGTACTCCAGATTACTTTATTATAATCCTGTGTCATATTGGGATTAACAGAATGAGCTCTAGAGTTTGAGAAAATCCTGGCTCCACACAGAACTCTTTGGGTGATCCTGGATAAGTTACCTAATATTTCCCTTCTTTGGGGTCCTCATCTGTAATACTATTACCTGCTTCAGAGGATTCCCATGAGGATTAAATATGTCAACACTCTTTTGTGTAAAACACTTAGATTAGACTCTGCTACATCATGTGTGTATCAGTCAAGGTTCCCCAGAAAAACAGAACCAATAGTAGAGAGAGAGACAGATTTAGTATAAGGATAGGTCAAGAAGTCCCACCATCTGCTGTCTGCAAGCTGGAGAAACAGAGGCAAGTCTTAGTCAGAAGGCTCAAGAACCAGGATCACTGATATCTCAGGGCAGGAGATGATGAATGTCTGGACTCAAGCAAAGAACAAATTTGCCCTTCCTGTGCCTTTTTATTCTACTCAGGCCATTGCAGATCAGCTGATGCCCACCTGTACTGTGAGGGTGATATTCTTTACTTAGTCTACGGATTCAAGTGCTATTCTCTTCCTGAAACACCCTCACAGACAAATCCAGAAATAATGTTTTTCTCCAGCTCTCTGGCATCTTTTAGCCCAGTCAAGTTGACATATAAAATTAACCATCATGTGTTCAAAAATATGATTATTTAACTACTTTACTATTATCATGTAGTCTCAATAAATAATATTGTCAGAGTAGATTTTATTTTCAAAATTCTTTCAAGTGAAAAAAGAGCCTAAGGAAATAGACCAAGATATTAAAAAATGTTTATATCTCTTTATGCTTATTTATATTTTCTATTTGTATATAATTAATGCATTGTCTGTATATTAACATCATTTTAAGAACCCTACAGATATTTTCAAAAGTTTGCTATGCAAGCAAAGAGGACATGAAGTTCACGATAAAGTAATAATGTGTTGTGTGGTAGTTAAGAGCTTGCATTGTAGCGATGAACATAAGTGTGAATCCCTGCTCTGCTGAACACGTACTTATTGTAAATCCTTGGGTAGGTTTATTTAACCTCTGTAAATCTCGATGCTATAATGGCAATAGAGCTGTTTGTGGATTAAATGAGATAATCCATGAAAAATTTCTAACACCAAATATGAAGCATATGCTCTACAAAAATATTAGCTAGTATTACTACTCAACACATGTCAGTTATTATCAAATCTAATCATAAGAATTCTACACATATATTACTGGATTGAGCTATGCAGTATCTAGAACATGAAAATCATGTCAGAGGTGACAGACCAAGGAACAAACATCCAGTTCAGATCCCACCCAATTGCTAATATGCCATAGAAGTTGTTGGATCTACCTCCTACACTAAAATATATAGCATTTTAAGAATTAATATGATACAGAAAAATGCTTTTGTTGTTTTCAGTTCTCCATAGGAAAACAATCCTCATGAGAACAAGATATAAAAATATGGAAACACACACAAATGCCGCTCATTACAGATGCCATGGCAATTTGTTCATTTTGCTTTCATTGCATTAAGTACAAATAAAACAATTGGCCGCCTGAACTAGCAAATGTTCTCATCCAAACTTACTTTAAAATGCAGCAAAATAAATAAATGAATGAATGAATACATAAATAAATAAATTAAATGGATTATTAGATGTTTAGGGAAGAGATAGAAGTTAGGCTTAAGATAAAGGAAAGATAGTAAAAGATTGACTGTAGATCATAGTGGTGAGTGTATGGCTATTTATTCTACACGTTTTCTTTTCCATCATTCAATGCTGGGAAAAAAGGAAAAGTCCCATGAAATGCATGCATTGGACTCACTGTTGAATCTGGGAGTGTGAGGCAGTCTTTCTAGGAGGAGAACCACAGCTGTGTACTCCAAGCCTGACTGTTTTCACGTAGTTGCCATGGACATGCTCTTTTTCTCAATGGTGGGTGGTGGTAGGAAGCTTAGCTTGGTGACTTTGTGGTGATTATTCCTAAAGCAGATTTCCCTTACCAATCTGGAAGATAAATGAAATGGAACAGACTTGGATTTTAATTTAAAAAAAAAAAATGATACCATTGTTTTAGGGATTGTTTTTTTTCCCTGCTACCCTCTAAACTTATATTCTTCTTTCAACTGACTTTTAATGGAACATTTCATTCTGCCTTTGAAGTTTCGACATTTCAAGGTAGAATCAACTCTGGACCTTGTTGCCAGGGTCTGGTACTGCCCACCTGGGAGAGATCATTTCCTAGTGGGCCTGCTCCTTGGGATGCATATTTCTTGAGAGAGATGCTTGGGGAAGTTTCATGAATAGGGTAGAATCCTTCTCAAGCAAACGTTGGCCATTGGCCATTTGGAAATCTTTCCTTTCTGAACTTCCCCCTCCACCCATGTGCGCACACACACACACACACACACACATGCCCTCCATGGCTGTTTCAGTTATGCCAGCTTCCTCTTTGGCTGACTGCCATCGTGGGCTCATTAAGAAACAGTGGCCAAACCTGTCTTCCCTGTGTTACTCTATATTTTGATAGAGAGGCTGCATGAATGACTAATGTAGTATCCACTGTGCTAATGTAGGAATGGCCTGAATATGATCTTTTAACAAATAAAGTACTCACTCGTCTAGAATTGCATGCAAGACAAGAGGTCGTGCATTACTCATGCTTTGCTACCCTCCTCTCATGTGGCGTTCAAGCTGACTTCAAAGAGATCTCATGTGGTTATTCTGTGGGTTTCTAGGCTGGAGAGTGGACGGTGGTGCTGAGCGGCTCATGGCTCTGATGGTGACTGGAGTTGTGTATGTAAAGAATAATCAAATGCTCATATCAAAGGAAAGCAGAAGAGCTTGGAATGAATGTAACCTGTCTCCCTGTCCAACCCCCAAATCTATGCTTTATCTTGAAAACACACCTATTCGATATAAATAATATTTTATTAAGTGACTCAAAATATGGTTAAAAATGTCACTATCACTCAAAAATACAGCTTTTGATTCTTTTTGCAGTACATTATTTACACTTAGGGAAAATTATGACAAGGAAATTATATTCCATGTTGGGAAGTGAGCTAATGATTCTTATAAATAACCACTTACTAGGTAAATTGATAAACAGATCAATTGTACCTATTATACAGATTTATAAGTGCACCAAAGGATGACGTAGTTGCTGCTGAGACCTGAAACCAGAGAAAATGAGCTAAAATGAAATGGAGATAATCACCTTGTGTAAATGATGCAGCAATTGCTGTCATTGCCTTGCTCTTACCCCTCGCCCCTTACTATTTGGTGCCCAGAAGTCACCTTCCAACTGTCATCTCATTGGGATGTTGTCATCCTTCCCTGGGACCTGAAGGATGGGTCAGCACCTATTTTGAAAGTGGTTGATGATGTTAGAAAGAGCTTAGGGCCAAGGTACTGGCTCTTTTTCCATCAGAGTCAGGTTGAAATCAGTGAGACAGTAACAATGAGAGAGAAACTGCAGGAGGCAACTCTGGCAGTCAGGGCTGGAGGTCATCAGAACCTAGACCCTCGGGGCAGTGCCCGACGGAGCTGAGATTCAGACTTTTGCGAGTGGGTGCTATCCAGTAGTTTCCTCAAGTGCGTGAAAATTCTGGAGACTGGAACCAACTGCGATTGGAACGGTTGCTGTTTTGTGGGTAAGGAACTTTTGTGTGGACTGTGTTTACAGGAAGTATAAGCAAAGAGAGAGAAGCAAATCTCTTGTCCTGTCCCATGCCCTCTGGTCTCTCTGATGTTCCGTGATGGCATCACCCAAAGCGAAGCACACTGGAGAAGTGAAATAGTCTGCAGGGTTCCAGCCCCTGTGCCACAGTAGGATATAGAAGGATAGTTTTAAAGCTGAGAAAACCTAACTCTTAAAACCGCTGACATAAAAAAATCATTAATCCACAATTTTCAAGCATAAGTCACATGGCTACAGCTAGGTTCAAAAGCATGGAGAAACCAGATATTGGTCAACAGTAACAGAGTTTACTATACCAAGTAAGATCATAAAGTGAACCTCAGTCTTAGAACCACTAGCTAACATCAACCATCTGCCTGTTCTGCTAAGCCATTTTGAGTCAGTCATCCTGAATTTATTTAAACCATATGACGGCAGTTTATATTTGTCATTTGGGCAATATTTGAAAGGAAAACAGTCGAGTACTTTATGAATATTTGTGAAAATGAGACTGTTTTTCAGGTTATGTGCTGTGGATGAAGAGGTTAGGGGAGAATAGGAGTCCCTTCCTTCCAGGAGTTAATCCAGTAAGACACAGAGTTTTAAGTAAGAAGATGAAGTTCTTGACATGTAGCACTGTGTAGGTGGTATGGATGAAGGGCTGAGGGAACATAGGAAACAAGGGGGTTTGTTTTAGGTGTTGTAAGTCATAGACAAGAAGGGTAAATGGGAAAACTTTATGGAAGCGGTCAGAAGGGTCAAAGCTGGACAGCAAGGCTGACTTTAGAATATTGGGGAGATTTGTGGTGGTGCAGTTAAGAATCTGGGGATTTCCTTCAGCTTTTATAAATCAAAGAAATTTGAGGGGTCTATTTTCAGGGCATTAATGAATAATTCAATGTTTTCCTTCTATACAGTTTTTATAATTTTTTTTAAATTTTATACTCTATTCTTCCTCCACCTTGGTATTTGTAAACAGAGGTGTTCATTCCTCTTATTCTGCCCTCCTGTGACTCCCTTAGACTTTTGAATGGTGTTTCTCAGGTCCTGACCTTTCTTTACTCCAACTGGCCTTTCTTAGAATCAGCAAGCTAGATCCAAACCAACATGGTGAGCACAGGGGAAAATTAGAGCATTCTTTTTATCTCCCACATTAGTCCATTCCATATGGGGTCTAGATATTTGGAAATTAAGAATAGGGCCAAAAAAAAAAAAGAAAAAGAATAGGGCCTGTGTCATATTTCTTTATTAATGTTCAGTGCCATATTGGGAACCCATGGTCTATTCTATGATGGGAGGTAGAGGAAAACACAAACAAATTATGAAAAGCCAATTTACATTCAGGTTTTTCAAGAATATTTCTAATTGGTGGAATGAGACATGTCTATCAATAAGATAATTCACCTGAGATTCCTTATGAAAGGTGTTTGACTCACTGGAGATTAGTTTTTATTTTTATTTAATGTTTTAATCTTATTGCATCTACAGCAGATTTTTTTTAATATTATATCAATACATAGTTATTTTTCCATGTAAGGAGATATGAGCTTCATGTGTCTTTTCTTATGTAAAATTTTATTTATTCCATAGGTAAACTTAAAAAAAAATGGTTTATTTATGTTTTTCTTCCTGGGTGAGCCCTTGAGAATGGGGACATGTTTTTTTTAATTGGTTTGACTGGAATTACACTGATGAGGAATTATTAATAATTCTGTTCTTCTGTGTTCCTGACCATCATTTATTTCTTCCAATTATTCACCTGTACTTTTTTTAAAATTTATTTATTTATTTATTTTTGGCTGTGTTGGGTCCTTGTCCCTGCGCGAGGGCTCTCTCCAGCCGCGGCGAGCCGGGGCCACTCTTCATCGCGGTGCGCAGGCCTCTCACTGTCGTGGCCTCTCGTTGCGGAGCACAGGCTCCAGATGCACAGGCTCAGTAGTTGTGGCTCACGGGCCCAGTTGCTCCGCGGCATGTGGGATCCTCCCGGACCAGGGCTCGAACCCGTGTCCCCTGCATCGGCAGGCAGACTCCCAACCACTGCGCCACCAGGGAAGCCCTCACCTGTACTTTTAATTACTTATTTTCAAGAGCCAATGGGTTATGGTTCAAACCAAGTTATAAACTCTTTAAAGATAGGAGACAAATTATATACTGAGGCATAAAATATTAGCAGTAGGAGAGACTGAAAAATAAAATTGAGCTGCCTTAAGTGGCCATGTGGATAATGTAAATAAATAAAGTTGATCAGATGTAAATAATAGAGTGGACTGTGGTAAATGAGAGAGGGTTTTTTTTTCTCTTTTTATGTATTTGTTGCCCAAATAAAACACTTTTCAGCTTAGAAAAAAATTCTGCCTGCCAGCTGCCCGTTGGTAGTCACAGATTCTAGTATAAATCCTCATTTTGTAGGTTAAAAAGAAAAAGGGCCTAGAGAGATTAAGTGATTTCCTACTCAAAAAGCAAATTAATAACAGAGATCAGGACAAAATGACCAGTTCCCAGTATGGAGATCTGTGCACCAACTCTTTCAAATACACGGATCTGATGGGGTCTCATGGACTGTCAGCCTTATTCATACCTCACATTCTACTCTGTGACTTCTGATAAACAAAAATATTTTAAAAATTGCATGTTAGTTTTTGCATCTCACATCTTTAACCTAACAGGTGCTTATCACTCAATACACTAGGAAGAAGAATCCTCTGCTCCAACGGGACCTTTCTTATTTTGAGTCTTTAGAAACAATATCATAAGTCATTTTACAAATAATTCATAGAACTTAGAAACAAAGAGATAGTAAAATTTAACCTTATTAGAAACTTTAATAAGAATTTGAACATAGAAAACCCAAATTTTTATTCTTCTTTTTTCTGGTTTTGAATATTTTTATTGAATATGCATATATATATATTTCACATGGGTAATGGCCTTTGAATGAAAGTAACCTCTCACCAATGGGCACAAACAAATAACATATTTGTCTTGTAAATAAATAAATCCAGACTTCAATGCATTGTTAATGCTTCTTATTCTTGCACATGCTTTGTCAAAATGCAGTATTAGGGACTTCCCTGGCAGCCCAGTGGTTAAGACTTTGCCTTTCAATGCAGGGGGTGCAGGTTCAATCCTTGGTCAGGGAGCTAAGATCCCACATGCCTTGCAGCCAAAAAAACAAAACATAAAACAGAAGCAATATTGTAACAAAATCCATAAAGTCTTTAAAAATGGTCCACATCAAAAAAAAAATCTGAAAAAAAATAATTTAAAAAATGCAATATTAAAATTTTTGACAGCTTATAATTTAGATGAAGTGAGAAGAGACGATGAAGAAAAGGATTCACTCTTATTTCTTCCAAAATTACAAAAAAATATTCATTTTTAGATTTGTAAATATGAATTTAAATTATTGACCCAATAATTTTCCCATGACGTTTCCTTCAATCTCCCACCTTCAGTATTTTTAACTTATGTACCAACCATATGAAGTAAATTTTGGTGCACAGACATCATGAAAGATGGAACAATTCTGTCACACATCCTTTTTGCAAAATGAGATGTTCCAGGTACCTGGAACAAAATATTTTGTGCTGAAATCCTTCCTACTGGATGACAAATTGGGTGGGAACACAGTATTTCCTCTTTGTTTTTAGAAACGTACTGTTCACTTATTGATTGTTGAGTTGAGCAAATGCATCTAGCATTTTTTTCTGAGTTTTTGAGTATGTGACTCACTTTACCATCGTCATTAATGTCTTAAGTGTCACTGATACCTTTTTGTATTCATCTTTTGAATCATTTAGTAGTTGTGAAACGTCTTCTTTTGTAAATTTTCTTCTCTTTACTTTATGGACAGTGTGGAAAATTCTGAATTCTCAACTACATTTAATGTTAAGATCAAAAAAATTTAAATGATGGTATCTCTAGACATCTTTTATACCATCTTGAAAGGTGATGCAATATCTTGGACAACAAAATAAGAAAACTAAAAGATAATGTAAGAGTGGTGTTTTATTTCAGCTGTACATCATCGTTCTAGGTGAGTTCATTATTCTTCCATGATATAATTATTTTGTCTCTTTAATATAGTTGAGAAAAATTGTTGAGTAATAATGACATAATTCCTAGGAAGATGAAATAGCAAAATATTTAAGGTATAGGAAAAATAAGAATACTAAGATTTCACAATTTTTCTTACATTTATAAAGAAAACAAAAGGACTCAAATAATAATTGCAAGGTAGAATGTTTCATTCCAATTTTTTAAAAAAATAGTAACTTTTCTTTTTGTATTTTGGAAGATACCTAAGGAAAAAAAAACTAAAAGTTATGACATAACTATTCTGGAGAAAAGAGATATTCATAAAATAAACTCAAATCTAAAACTGGGTCTCATGGGCTCTGATAGTACACTAATGATTAATAAGTACAATTTGTTCTTAAGATTAATGTATATAATTAGATAACACACTTTGATTATAAGAATGAGAATAAACTTCCTCAAGAAGCAAAATGACATTGAGACATATATGTGTTTCAATCAATAACAAAGCTTCCAGGTATAAGGTAGAAAAATTTGCCACTAATTTACTCTACATTTTTTTTTTTTCATTTTCTTCCTTAGGGTGGGACTGAAGAACAGATACAAGTGACATCTAGTGGATACTGAACTCACAGTAGGAAAAAATAATTCTGCAAATTGGTCTTACCCTGAAGGAAATCAACTTCAGATTGCACACAATACTTTAGAGCAAAGATTACACATAATTCATCACCACTGTGAGTTTTAATTGGAATACAACCAAAATTTAATAGTTCTTTAGAACATAATCATTTATATTACATAGGACTCTACCATAATGAGGTTTCCATTCACATGGATGGATTATTTGGTCAAATATTCTATGGAAAGCCAAGGAGTTTCTTTAAAAGGCAAATTTTAATACTACTTTTCAGAAGTGTATTAAAATAGTTGTACCTGGTTATGTTTAAAGATTTATTATTGAGGTAGATAACTAACAGTTGCTTTTGTTTGTGATATACAGAGATGTTTTACTCACAAGTTATTTTACTTATTTCAAGTTGTCTTGAAGCAAAACTGCTCAGTTTAAAACCCATTTAGATATTTTTTTCTATTGATATTGGAACTATTTTCCCAAGCAAAGGTTTAGATTATTGCTATTTGTTAATTATGCTATTTCTTGTCATTAAATACAATGCTGTATATCATATATGTGTGTATATATAATATAAATATTATGTATCTATGTATATATGTTTATATATATATGTTTGAATGTAGGCAAAAAAAAGCTTTACAAAGGAGATAAGCATAGAATTTTGGAAGCTGATGGGAGATGGGTGTGTGATGATTGATTTAACCCACTTGTGCAAAGTACAAAAAATGATCTAGGATATTAAAATCATAATAAAAGTAATGTAAAAAACTCAAAAGAAAGGTTAAATTATAAAGTTAAAGAACTCTCTCAGAATGAAAAAGACAAAATGATGAAAAGCAAGAGAAAAAGGATACAAAAATGAGAGGTCAAAGCCAGGAAGTTTAACATCCAAACGACAGAATTCTTGAAAGAGAGAAGAAAGGAAATATAGGAGAGGAAGCCACCACTGAAATAATCAAAGAAATAATAAAAGACAGTTTACTAGAATGAAAAGTGCTTCTGGATTGAAGGGTCCATCATATGCACAATAAAATATATGAAAACTGACTTAATCAAGTTATGTCATTGAGACATTTGTTTTCCCTGAACACAAAAAGAAAACTATATACATTGCTAAAGGAAAAAAGTTATACTTATAGAACCAGATTGGTTTTAATCATGTCTCCAGAAATTAGGAAAGGGAAAATGCTAGAAGGCAGTAGAGCAGGGTTATAAAAGCTCTGAGTGAATTTTCATGATATCCTTTCAGAAGAGAAGCTACAGGAGACTTGTCATGGCTTTGGTCCAGGACATCTTCCTAGCCCTCTTCCAAGGGGGTGAGAGGATTTGTCTTTTCCCATTGCATATATCTCCACAGGTTTTTTAGACCTGATTTTAAACATCTTTTAAAAGCTTCAAAGAAGGCATGGAAGTAGAATAGGAAAAAGTTTATAAACAAAATTTTTTCAGAATTGACCTTTAAAAGTCTCTTCTGATTATTAATATTTAAGATTTGGAGACTGAAAAGTGAAGCAATATCCTCTGTAGTGTTTCCAGTTGGGATTCTATTCATAAACTGATTTAAAAGTAATAACCTCATAATGTGGACTATCACAAAACATTAATGAGCTATCAATGCACAATACATATTTCTCCTAAGTGGTGAACTTGCCAGCTAAGCACAAGCTGAGATACAAATTCTTTTCAAGCCAAATGACCTTTATGAATTGTCTGCAAAATCCTCCAGAGTGTTTACTATATTTGAATACTTCATGAAAAGTAGTTTCATTCTCAAATGTGTTTAATGCCATTTTATACATTATTTGATTCTGTGATTGAACACAAAACATTGACAAAAAACAATAACATCCCCCAGAAGTGAGCAGCTGTTGAACGATACCTCATGGAGGATGTGCATTTAATTATTTCTGTTATCAGCTTGTAGCAGCAATGCTATCTTGTCTTCTCTCATTCTGTGACTGTTGTGGAAACGACATTGAGAAACTGAGAATTTTTAAGTAGAGGCACATAGATTGAAATTTAAAATACCCCAAATAGCTCAATCTACCTAAAATGTTCAGTATCTACCTGTTGTATTTAATAAAGCATTTTACTCTCAAAACACTATCTTCTTCCCAACGACCCACAATCAAACAATTTTTCAACATACCTGGACCTGACCATCCATTGAGCCTGCCATGTTGCCATGTTTTCACACTCTCTCACCTTCTTCTGTTCTTTATTTGTTGGTTACCCAGCTTAGATTCTAGAGTCCACCATTAAAATCTCTTCCTTGCACGCCTCTTCTTTCGTTCTAATTTTCCTAGCAAAGCTCAAACCGTGGCTTAGTCCCAACCTACAAGTACCCCCAGCTTGCACTGTACAGCTGAGTGATGGAGAGAAGGACAAAAGAGGAGACTGATCTCACTTTAGCGGCCCCTAATTTAAGTGAACTCCTAGGGCCACCACTGACTGTTATTGCATTTCCCTGACCCACCCTCTTTTCCACTCTCCTAAATGTCTAGTTCCAGCCTGGCCCTTCACAAACCTTTAAAACTTTGTTGTCATTGTCATGCTCAGCTGATGACTTCATTTCCTTTAACAGTGAGAAAGTACAAGTGAGCAAGATCGAAATCCCACATGCTCCCCTCATCTCAGCACAACATTCCCACTGCATCTACGTTCATACGCTTTTCTTCTCACCTGGTGCTGTGTGTGTCAGTGCTCCTAAGTCCAGCTCTTGGCTCTGCATGTTTCATCCCATTTCTCTCTCCTCCTCAATGTGGTCATTTCAGCAACTCTCCCCTCTCTTTCCTGTATCATCAACTTCTCTTTCCAAAGCCTACAGACCTGCATTTATAGCTCACATCTAAATAAAACAGAACAGAACAACAAAAGCAGCCCCTTCTGCACTCTTTCCCCTTTTCAGAAACATTCCAAGATCGAGTTGTCTATGTATAATCTTCTGCCCTCTTCTCTCCTTTGCTTGGACCTATTCAAATTAGGGCTTCATCTCAACTATTCCATCAAAACAGTCTTCCCTCTTCAAGACTCCCAGTGACATCGGCACTAAACCAAAGAATCAATTCTCAGTCCTCATCTTAAATGTATTTTGACATGGTTTGAGTACATCTTCCTTAAAATTATTTTTCCCTTTGCCGTCCAAGACTACCCTTTCTTTGTTTTTCTTTTATTTTAAAATTTTTTTCCAGATTTTTTTCAATCTGGAAAATTCAAAACAGTAATTGACACATAAAATTGTATATTTTCATTTTTCTTTTAACTTCCTGACTGTTCCTTCCCCCTTTCTTTCGTGGTGTGTCTCATGTCTCTAGCCTCGAAACGTTGGAATATGGCAAGGCTCATGTTCTGACCCCCTTTTTTTCTGTGCTGAATGTCAAGATGTCAATTTGTCTCTTAAAATATTATCTATAAGTTGATGAAACATGTGTTTATATCTGTAGCCCCTGAAGTCCAGACTCATATATCTGACTGCCTTCTTAGCATTCTACTTGATGTCTAGTATATAGTAGAAATTTCAGAGTTAATTTCGATTCGCTTTGCACTAACCAACAGCCACAGCAATATCCCCCCCTCCCATTCCCCAAACAAAAACAAAACAAAACAAAAATATCATTTCTCCCATATTCATGCACATCTCAGTAAGTGGCAACACTGCCTTACTGTTGCTCTGACTAGAAGTATTGGGGTCACAGCTGCTCATTTATGTCTGTACACCTACATCCGATCTATCAGCAAATACTTGTCTACCTTCAACCTTCTCACCATCTCCCTGTGTCCACCACCCATGCCTGAGTCCATCTCAGTTCTGGATTTAATTCTTAACTGGTCTCTCTCTTCTCTGTCCTGGATCCTATAAAGTCTGTCATCAACACAAACACAAAGGAATCCTTTTAAGATATGCATCTGATCACTCTAGCTCTTTGCTCAAAGCCCTCCTACGGCTTCACTCCATGTAAATTTGCACTCAGAGTAAAACCAAAAGGCCTGCAAGTCCCCATTACTTGTGCCACTGATACACAAGTCCTCCATTCCCTTCCATCATCTTCTTCCGTCAATGTGTTCTACTTCACAGTGACTTCCCACAGGTCCTGAAAAGTATCAACCGTGCTCCCAACTCATTGCCTCTGCATTATAATTAATATAAGATAATATAAATAGTATAGTGAACATTCACTTAATGTACCTGGATTAATGAAGTTTTTGAATGAATACTTGTAATCCCAGTATTGTTGAGTTATTGTGCTTCCCATTTGTCGATAGAAAAACTGACTGGAGAGTTTTGTTGTTGTTTTTTTAAGCTAGTCCATGATGAAACTGGCTTTTAATCACCAAGATGATTTCGCAGCCTCTGCTCTGAGCAGGTATTCTGATGTGTCTTTGATGTGAGTTTATTTACACAGGGACCTCCCAGCAGGGAGTGAGGAGGGGGCACATGGGTTGGGGACGGCTTCCTACAGAAGTGACTGTTGATCTGAATTCTGAAGACACAGGGGAGCGGCCCTGTGGAAAGGAGGACAGGCCCAGGCTGCGTGGTCTCTGGAGGGAGGTGTGTAGCACGTGCACAAACAGCCTATTCCCGGAGTGCATGTGGTTCTAAGGGCTGCAGCCTACAGGTGCGTGTGTGAGTGTGTGAGAGAGTGTGAACACATCTATGTGTGCACTTACAACCGAGCACCATGGTGACAAACGATGCTGAATGGACAGATCAGGGCCACTGACTTGACTTATTTTAATGCCAAAAATATGACTCTCATTTTGAGACACAGCAAACGGCCAAAGTCTGAAAAGGGAAACAACTACGGTTTATGTTTGAGAAGACTGGCTCTGCTTTCCTTGTGAAGGATAGTTTAAGTGGAAAGCTGGAGGCTTCTCCAGTGTTAAATGCAATTCCTAGTGATTCTTAGGTCTATAAACTGAGGCATTGCCATGTGAAAATTTTGATTAAGCTTGGCTTCTTGGAGTTAAAAACAAAATACATGAAAATCAAACATACTTACCCTTTACTAGGGAATTATAATTTTTTTGTAATTCATAAGTATTAAATTATTTGTATTGTAGTTACTAGAGCTGCCATAACAAATCATCACAAACTGGGTGGCTTAGAAGAACAGAAATGTATTTCCTCACAGTTCTGGAAGCTGGCAGTCTGAAGTCATGGTATCAGGATGGACTTGCCTTCACCAAAGACTCTAGGAAAAAAAATCATTCCCTGGCTCTTCCTAGCTTCCAGTGGCGTGGGCAACCCTTGGTGCTCCTTGGTTTGTAGACTTCTCACTCCACTTTCTGTCATCACATGGCTTCTCCCCTCTGTGTGTCTGTGTCTCTACATGGCCTTCTCAGTCATTTAAGGTCCACCCTAACTAATTACCTCTACAAGGACCCTACTTCCAAATGAGGTCATATTCTGAGGTTCTGGGTGGATGTGAAGTTTGGGGTGGCCAAAAATTAAATCTCATTTTTAAACACAAGATAGAAAAGATTATTACAAACAGACAAATGTTTCAATTGACAGGGAAAAGCAAATAGAATCAAATTAATGACGGTCTAAGGATTCTTCATCCTCGGGATATTTCCCACCAAGTCGTACGTGTGTGTTTGTATGTGTGTCTCTGTGTGTGTCTGTGTGTGTATTTCCTTTTTAATATCCAAGGATATTTCCAATTCTGGTGTTGTAGTTTATGTCATAATCTGTCACTGTAATTCACGGAGTAGCTATTCACAGTCAAATTTTCTCAGGTTTGTGAACATAGTTTTTCACAGCTACCCTTTATGTCTTTTTCATCATAGCCTCATAAAGTGCAGCTGCAATTACCAAGTGTATTTTTATGGAAGCCACTTTTGAGCATGTGATCTGTGTATGCTCTTATATCATCTTGTCTGGAAAAGTCAGGAGAAATTGTTGTGCAAAAAAAGATAGGATCAACTCATGAGTTTAAAGCTCTAAAAAAAAAAAAAAAAAAAAGCCCTACAGGAAAGATGGTGAATGTTTAGGAAGCCATAACTCTCAGCTAGGGAGTGGTTTCACCTTTAAGAGGCGACAGTGAAAAATTAATGAACCAAGGGCTCTAATGAATGAGGCATGTTGACATGAAGACAGATTCATGGCGTAAGTGCTGAGTAACGGATATGATAGGACTGGGATGGGCTCTGGGGGCCTATGAGGAAGGATTCCTGCACTGAGCTCCTGGTATGCGTTTAGTCTTTTATGGCTTTTCCCGCAGTTTTCTCTAAAGCGGAGGCTAATTTTTCTCTTGCATCCCATGTTCCTTAATGCCTAGAAGAGACATAAAACTCCTGCTTGCTTCCATTACACTTTGCAATAACTTTTCCTTTCTTCTTCAAACACCATCTCTTTTTGAAGCCTGTGCTCCCTGCTTTTGTGGCTGTTCCCTGGTCTCTCCGTCTCTTCCTTGCTCGCTGGAGACCACAGCATCTCCAGTGGTATGACTCTCCGTCCCCTTTCTGCCATATTTCTGGGCGGCTTCCTAAGCCACAGGGACGACCCTGTCGTCCTGTTCCAGTTCCTTCAAGCTCCTCTTCTCCAGCGAGTCCACTTTATTCGTGCTCTGTCCTCATCACACCATGAATCTCGTCACCCCCGAAATAAACCACCATTCAAACCTGACCACCGATGCGCCATCCTTTGAGCTCATTTTTTTTTTACACTCTTAATTAGACACCACAAACATAGCTTCATCACAGGCTTATTTATCACGGTGAAATATTTGAAATGGTTCCATAAATCATGATCTATTTATTTGGAACTTTAAAATCTATTACATGAAATTTTTACTAAT
Source organism: Balaenoptera musculus (assembly GCF_009873245.2). Lineage (NCBI taxonomy): Eukaryota > Metazoa > Chordata > Mammalia > Artiodactyla > Balaenopteridae > Balaenoptera > Balaenoptera musculus. The sequence continues at coordinate 86,537,987 of NC_045797.1, forward strand.
ACCGAGATGTGAATAAACATGAAGTATTAAATTTTAAGAAGTTAGAAATCAAAATTGTTTGCTGGTGATGAGTAATGAGTTGGCAGAAGAAAATGATGGAAAAGAAGTATAGCAAAATATTAGCAGTGTTTATGTCTGGTTCTTGGAGTTAGTACTTTATTGTATCTGAATTTAAATAAGAAAATGTAATTATATAGTAAAATAAATTAAAGTATTTTAACTCAAAAAGTATCTACTTCGGGACCATTATTTCTAAGCTCTCTGCTACCACTGGGGGCACAGAGATGAGTCCATTTCCTATGAAGCTCTCAGATAGAGAGATGAAAATATTGTATAAGTAAACATTTTATATTGTAAGAGAAATCAAATTTGTTGTTGTTTTATTGTATTTTTTATTTTATTTTTCAAATCTGTTGTTGTTTTAAAGCACTAACTTTATTTAAGAAAGGGTAACTCTTGGGAAGCTGAAGCACACACACACACCTGTTTGTACATGTATGCGTTATGTTTATATGTTTGCCTACATATATTATTCTTCACAATCAAAATTTGATTATCTCATAAACATGGTGTAATAGTTTAAACTCTGACTCTTACAAAAAGGCATGGAAGAAATGTGGATTTGGAATATGTGTTAAAGCGGAGACTGGCCACCTGATCTGGCCCCAGTTCATTCCTGTAAGACGTTCATTGCAAATAGTGTTATTAACAAAGAAAGAGGCCAGGTGATGTTTCTTGTTTGTGGGGCTGCTCCCTGAGGATCACCTGACCGGCTGCATCCAGTGTCAGCTCAGCATCTGTAACTTGGGGAAAGGGAGGTTGAAAAAATAAAGTTAGATGTATCATTATTTAGGAATACTTTACAATTTTTATTTTATGTTTATATTGCAACTGGAGTAATAACCAAGTTATCACTTGGTTAATAACCTTTAAGAGGTTTACTATTATTTTTAAATATTCATATCAATAAATAATATATCTCCATTAAGGTAGTAATTTGCCTTATGATGAATAAAATAGTAACCAATAAGAAAGTAAAGCTATGGTAAAAAGAGAAATGAGAATCTGTGAGAAAAAAGTGAAACCAAGGGAAGCCTGAAATTTACCCTTTTTCAGCCAGAAATTTCAGTACCCCAGTTTTGATGAATTAAGTGTTCACTGTAAATCCCTAAACATCTCCTGGTGCGTGTGTGTGTGTGTGTGTGTGTGTGTGTGTGTGTGAGATATTTATTCATTCATTCTGCAGACATTCACTGAACACCTTCTTGTAGTTTACATTTTAGCTTCTAGAGAATCACAGATGAAGCCAAGGCCCCTGCTACTTGGGAAGTTAAGAGTCTAGTAGGAGATAGAGGAACGTAAATATGTATGCCTCATGGCCTGTGGGCACAGTGAAGAGAGCAACACACAAATAAAATAAAATTAAATTAAACTAAAATAAAATAAAAAAGGAAAAAAGATGATTGTTAGGTGAACTCGTTAAGAATGTCGCCCCAAGGGAAATAGGAGAAATTAAATATTGAGCTAAATAAGAGTTCCCAAGGTGGAAAAGGCATTTCTGCAGGAAGGGCAGCAGTGCAGAGGGAAAGAGTCATAAGAGCACAGTCTGCTCTGGGAAGTACACGCAGCCACACGGGGCTGAGCATGAAAGGGCTAAGGATCCAGCCCAGTGTACTCTCCCAGTTTGGAGAACAGGATGGCAAAGGGAGCTTTACAGGTTCAAACTTTTCTCCATCATAAATGTTCTTGGTACTTTGTGTCTGATCTTGTTTATCCTGCTATGTGTGGTAGCATAGCATTTTATAATGAGGGTCTCAGGGCCGTGTAATATTTAAACACCCGGACTCCACCGCTTGGCAGCGGTGAAATCGTAAGCAAGTTTCCAAGGCTCCTGGTGTCTCCATCTGTGACGTGAGGGTCAGAATCATCCCCCGGTGGGCGGTGAGGATCCCAGGAGTTGATGCGCAGTTAGCAAGGTTGCTTCACACATGGCTGCATGCAAACGTCAGCCCTCATGACCATACTGTGTAGTAACTGAGTCAGAGGGTTATGCTGAACTCCACTCAGCTTGTATGGGCTGGTGTCGGGATTTGAACTCTGACCTCATGGAGCCCATGCTCCTTCCATCACTCTGTGCTCAGTGATGCTCAGGTGAGAAGGAGATAGACACTAACTGTTCTTCTGCTTCCCAAGGACCAGATAAAAGAAGAGAGTGAAATTGGGTCATGAGGGAGAATTAGACAGAACTCTCTAATAGAAGAGAAGGCTGTTTGCTGTAACAGGATGCTACAAATCATTAAGTTTTGCTTTGATGTTTTTTTTAAAAGTAAGAGGTGAATGCCAGCCTGTGACTGTTTTAATACAAGAGAGTCCGAAAAACCTAAGCTCCTGCCCGGTGGGAGGGGCTGTAAGACAAGAGGGCATTGCTTTGATACCGTATGTTTTATAGAAGCAGGACTGCAGTCCCCGAGTGCAACAGCACAATACATTGACGAGGTTAGATATAAAATTTTGGAAAGATTTTCAATAAAGGGCAGGGAAAGAGTAATATTTTCTACTAAAGTGGAGGGAGAAATTTGAATAGTTATCCACAGGTATAAAACTCAATTATTTTCCTGAGAATAAAGATCAAAATGGTCAAAAGAAAATCTTGAATATCAAAGCAGAAAACAAGCAAACTGCACTCTCTTTAGTTTTTCTGTGCCCACCTCCTCCACCTCCGCCCCAACTCTATCTCTCTCTCTCACACACACACACACACACGAGTGCGTGTGAGCCTCAAACATACACAATAATGAAGAACTCTTAGATTCAAGCAAGTCATTATCACCAGTAAGCTAATTTTTTTTCTTAATTAAAGGCTTGAAAGTCAGGAGGACCAAAAACAAACGCAACAAATGTGCCGGGAAGGCTAAATGCTCGACAGTGCTTTTCATGTCAAAGGCTCAGAATCTGGCTAAATGAACTTGAGGTCTTTATGGGACAGAAGCACATAAAGCCATGCATTTGCCACTCAGCGAACATCTTCATTTTGAAAGCTTCAAAGGTGAATATTAGGTGCTTTAAAAACTCCTTTGTTCTCTTCTAAGAAAATAATTACGGCACAATTTATCCTAATTCAGATTTTAAGCCTTGATTAGAGATGTGCAATCTTACCTTCAAATAAAATATATAATTTTCCACAGAGCATGCATTCATTCACTCATTCTTCTTTCGAAATTACAGCAAATTGCTCCCATTTTCGTTTCCTTGCAGTGTGCATTTAGGCCACTCAGAATCCTGCCTGCCCTCCACCTATGTGTGCGGTACAGTCACTAATAGAGAATGCCATTTTCATCAAGAGGAGTGAATTCTGCCATTTGGCAGGGCCATTCAGCACAAGCACGCATCTCCATGGAAGGAGGTGGGAAGGCAGGTGTCTTGTGGGAGCATCCTGGTTGGCAGACCAAGAATTTGCCTGTAGCTTTCTGGAGATCTCCCTCGCTGTAATCTGCTTTGTAAGAGTTTTTTATCCAATCATGTTTAATTTGATTTTAGGTCCACAATTGTGTGAGTGCCTCTGAAGAACAGGGGACTGTTTTTGGAGCCTGGAGAGGGTTCAGGTTGGAGGACACCTGATGAGACAGGTGAGATCCTACCCCGGCTCATCATGTGAAGGTGAGGGGAGAGAGGGCAAATTAAGAGGAACTTTATTCCTGACTCTGTGATGAGGACAGGAGGACGTGGTTAGCTCCCCTATTTATCATAACAAAACCACGTACCAGATACTGTTCTTATCACGTCAAATCCATCTTCCTGATGAGGAAATGGCTTGGTAAACAGCTGGTTAGTGGCAGCCCTGGATCTGAACTCAGAACTCTGAACTCAGAACCCATGGATATAACCACCAGACTATCCTGAAGGAAGACTAAACCATTTGTGAAATATCAAACAGTATGGTAATTAGTAGTGGGACTGAAGCTAAACCCAGGCTTTTCTGCTTTATAACTGTTCATGTTTTCTGTTGCACTGGCTTTCTGCAACAGACTCGAATTTACACTTGAAAATTGTTATTTCTTTGCTATTGTTATTGTCTACATAGATGGAAGGGTTCACTTATTTTAGGGGTGAAAAACTGAGTTTTACAAGCATAATTGTCCAATGAATCCTTTTCAACCTTGTAATGTTAATTAACCTATGTATTTATTTATAAAATGCATTATAGGTTTACATGGTTTAAATTTCCAAAAATACAAAATTGTCAGTAATAAAGATTTTCTGTCTCTGCTCCCTTTCCCTTTGCAGTCACCCAGGGCCCCTTCCTGCAAACCATCTACTTCACCAAGTCTTGTGTGTCCCTTGAGCTATGATCTGTATATATGGACAAACACATATTTTGCCCAGTTTTATACAAATAATAGAATAATAGACATATTATTTGGGGCTATGTTTAGTTCACTTAGTAATAGACCTTGGAGTTCATTCAAATAAAAACATAAATAGTTTCTTTGGTCCTTTTTTATGGCTTCATATTTTTCCATTTTGTAGATTTACCAAATCTATTTTACAAGTACATATTGTTGGTATTTAACTGGTTTACAGTATTTTGCTATTAGAAAAATGATGTAGCAAATAACCTCTCACATGTATCATTTTATATACATGCAGAGGAATAAATTTCCAAAAGTGGAACTTCTCAGATAAATTATATTTTAATATTGATAGAAATCATCAAATCACTCCCTATAAAGGTTATGCCAACTGCCTTCCCACTGAGCAACTGTGAGATTGCAGCATTTCCCCGCACCCTAGAAATGCACTGCATTCAATTTATGTTCTTTGCCAATCTAGGAGATGAACTTGACATTTGAGTCGTTTTAATTGGATTTCTTTTATTATGAGAATTGAAACATCCCTTTATATGTTTAAATCAATTTGTTTTTCCTTTCTTTTGAGCTATCTGGTAATTTTTTTTTGCCATATTTCTGTTGATTTGTTGGCATTTTTCTTAGAAGTTCTGTACGTATTAGGGACATTAATCTTTTATTGTACTATTCTTTTCATTATTTTCCTATATTTTAAATTTTTGCTTATATTTTTCCATTTAGAAAGTTTAATTTTTATGCAACTATTAGTCTTTTATAACTTCTGGGTTTTGTTTCACATGTATAAGGTCTCTTTGTACCAAGTATTATGAAAGAATTCTGCAACGGTTTCTTCTAGGTAGATGTATAGTTTGAATTTTTGTGTTTAAATCTTAGATCTTTTTGTAGTTTATTCTGTTGTAAGTTGTGGAGTAGAAATCCAGTTAATTTTATTTTTTCCTAGATTATTATCTTACTGATTTTAAACAGTTATTTTCTTTCTTAAATAATATATTATTAAAAAAATAGAATGTTTTAAAGTATTTATCTTTCCCCAATAATTTGATATGACATCTTTGTCATATACTAAATCCCTTCATTTGTTTGGATCTATTTCTGAAATTTCTACTCTTTTATATTGATTTTTCCAACTCAAGTGCCACTAAAATAATGTATAATTTAACATAATTTTATGACATGTTTTGATATCTGAGGGGACTATGTCTTTGTTTACTCGGCTACTGTAATAAAATACCATAGACTGGCATTTTAAACAACAGATATTTCTTGTAGTTCTAGAGGTTGGAAGTCCAAGATAGAGATGGTGGCTGACTTGATTTCTGATGAGGAACCTTCCTGGTTCAGAGACAGCAGACTTCTTGCTGTATCTCCACATGACGGGAGCGAGCTCTGGTGTCTTCCTCATCTTGTAAAGGCACTGATCCCATCAAGAGGGCTGCTTCTCAAGACCTCATATAAACCTAATCAGCGCCCAAATCTCTCACTTCACGCCCCAAGTTTCCCCTTTGGCAACCATAAGTTTTTCAACATCTGTAAATCTGTTTTGTAAATAAGTTGATTTGTTTAAAATTAGATTCCACATATGAGTGATATCATACGGTATTTGTCTTTCTCGGTCTGAGTTACTTCACTTAGTACGATAATCTCTAGGTCATCCATGTTGCTGCAAAAGGCATTGTTTCGTTCTTTTGTGTGGCTGAGTAATATACCACATCTTCTTTATCCATTCCTCTGTTGATGGGCATTTAGGTTGCTTCCATGTCCTGGCTATCGTAAATAGTGCTGCAATGAATATTGAGGTGCATGCATCTTTTCAGATTATGGTTTTCTCTGTTACATGCCCAGGAATGGGATTGCTGGATCATATGGTAGTTCTATTTTTATTTTTTTAAGGAATCTCCATACTGTTCTCCATAGTGCTTGCACCGATTTACATTCCCACCTACAGTAGGAGGGTTCCCTTTTCTCTACACGGTCTCCAGCATTTATTGTTTGTAGAATTTTTAATGATGGCCATTCTGACCGTTGTGAGGTGATACCTCATTGTAGTTTTGATTTGCATTTCTCTGATAATTAGTGATGTTGAGCATCTTTTCATGTGTTTTTATAATCTCTTTCTGTGCATCCCTTATTTTATGAGAGGGGAGGAATATTAATATCTTTCTTCTTGAATTGGAAATGTAATTAATTAATTTATTTTTCCTCTAATTTTTGTGGATGTTTGCCTTAAGATTACATATTTTCAACTGGACATTGCTTTATCTGTGGCCCAGAGATATTGAAATGCATGGTGTTTAATGTTGTTATATTCCAGATATTTCACAAATTCAGATGGATTTTCTTTCCAGTTTAGAAGTATTTTCCCATATCAAGAGTTAAGCACATTGTTGCATTTTGGCTCTGTAATCAATTACTGGCCTTATCACACGGTAATTAGACTACGCAAGGCTGAAATATATTTCAACTTTTTGAAAAGTATGAGTGAGTCTGTGTGTGTGGTGTATTAGTGTCAATTTTTGTGAATGTTCTATGTTACTTGATATAAATATCTCCTCTCTTTTATACTATAGGTTTTGATATATCTGTTAGATTTATGTTTTATTTAGACCTTCCATATTTTTTATCTTTTTTGTTTGACAAAAAAGATATGAATGAAAGTCTCCATTTTCTAGTGTGCTTCTATTTCCCTTTTTAATCATCTGTATTTTACAGAATGAATACTAATGCTAAATTTGTTAGTGCTATAACTTTAATAAAGAAAATATTTACTCATATCATATGATTTATATATTACATGATTTTTTATTTAAAGTCATGTGCTATTAACATAAAAATATTTTTTATTTGAATTTTTCCTTATATAATTTCTATATTTTCAAATATGCATAATTAATTGCTTTAGTAGTGTTTAACAAATACAGACTAAAGTTGAGTTTTGCTTAGTGATCCAGTTTGAAGTTGTTTTTTTTGCTTGTTTGATTTTAATGCTAGCTTAGCTTGTTAATACCTATAGACTTATTGCTGCAGCTGGTACAAATGTTTTAATTCTGTCATAATATTATTTCATACTGTCTTTAAAAATTTGATAATTTTTTTCTCAGCTTTAATATTGTCAAGGAATGTAAAATATTCTCTCTGTTATATAACCATAATTTCTACAATTTGTTTTATTCTTATTCCTATAGTTACATATTTAATAGTCAGAACCAGTTTTTTTCCTAATTAACTCTTTATTAGTTGAAGTTTTTCTCTAGTGGTAGGAGCAATATTTCTGAGTTCTTATGTGTAAGGTAGTTTGTCACCTTTTAATTGAGTGAGAATATAACTGAGGAAAATTTCTTGGATAACATATTATTTCCTTAATTTTTTTTTTTCTTATTTCTGCACTACCTTTTAGCATTTAGAGTTGTAGCAGAGAAAACAGTTTGATGTTAGTTTTCTTTTACAAGTCATTTGTTATTTTTCCAGAATACTTGAAGGAACCTTAATTTTGGTTTCTAGTAACTTTACTAGCTTACATTTCAGCTTAGTTTGTTTCAAGGTCTTGAAGATACAATGTGTCTTCTCAATAAAAAACAGATTCTTGGGCTTCCCCGGTGGCGCAGTGGTTGAGAATCTGCCTGCCAATGCAGGGGACACGGGTTCGAGCCCTGGTCTGGGAAGATCCCACATGCCACGGAGCAACTGGGCCCATGAGCCACAATTACTGAGCCTGCGCGTCTGGAGCCTGTGCTCCGCAACAGGAGAGGCCGCGATGGTGAGAGGCCCGTGCACCGCGATGAAGAGTGGTCCCCACTTGCCGCAACTAGAGAAAGGAAAGCCCTCGCACAGAAACGAAGACTCAACACAGTCATAAAGAAAGAAAGAAAGAAAGAAAGAAAGAAAGAAAGAAAGAAAGAACGTGAATTTCTAAAAAAAAAAACCAGATTCTTTTTTTTTTTTAATTTCAAAAAGTTGTTTCATTAACCCCTTCCTGCTTCAGAGGCTATCCTTGTACATACCTTGTCTTCTAAAATTTCTGTTTTCTCTCAAATCCTGTAAGCCCTAGATACAGTAGCAACAAGTCACATATGGCTATTTATTTATTTATTTTGAATTTTATTTTATTTTTTTTATACAGCAGGTTCTTATTAGTTATCTATTATATACATATTCATTTATATATGTCAATCCCAATCTCCCAGTTCATCCCACTACCAGTTCCCCCCCCCCCCCACTTTACCTCTTTGGTGTCCATATGCTTGTTCTCTACATCTGTGTCTCTATTTCTGCCTTGCAAACCGGTTCATCTGTAACATTTTTCTAGATTCCACATATATGTGTTAATATACAATATTTGTTTTTCTCTTTCTGACTTACTTCACTCTGTAGGACAGTCTCTAGGTCCATCCATGCCTCTACAAATGACCCAATTTCATTCCTTTTTATGGCCGAGCAATATTCCATTGTATATATGTACCATGTCTTCTTTATCCATTCGTCTGTCAGTGGGCATTTAGGTTGCTTCCATGACCTGGCTATTGTAAATAGTGGTGCAATGAACACTGGGGTGCATGTGTCTTTTTGAATTATGGTTTTCTCTGGGTATATGCCCAGTAGTGGGATTGCTGGGTCACATGGTAATTCTATTTTTAGTTTTTTTAAGGAACCTAAGGAACTTCCATATTGTTCTCCATAGTGGCTCTATCAGTTTACATTCCCACCAACAGTGCAAGAGGGTTCTCTACATATGGCTATTTAAATTTAATTGTATATTAACTAAAATTAAAAATTCAGTTCTTCTATTTAACTATCCATTTTTCAAGTGATCAATAGTTTTATGTGTCTGGAGGATGCTGTGTTGGACAATGTGGCCAAGGATATTCCCACTATAATAGAATGTTCTATTGGATAGTATTGATATTCCTCTAAAAGTTTTTCTACTTTTACATTTTATTTTTTTCACTTTATCATGTCTGTGCTCTATTCCTATTATTATATTATCACAGAGTAAATTATATATTTGAAGACTTGAAATTTAAACAAGTAATTTTGTGTGTGTGTGAATGAGGATGAAAAGTTCAAAGCGGTTGTAGAAAAAATAACTGTTAAGTGTGTATTGGAGGGAAAAGTATGTCAGCTGTCACATCTTGCTTTTCCTTTAGGATTTTTGTCTTTTCTGAAACAACATGCCCAAGATTGTCTCAAAGGAAAACATTAAGTGATTTATGTTTGTCTCGGCAGCCCTCAGCTCTTCTTGTGTGTGTTTTTCTTTATATTACACATGGTTCTTTTGCTTTCCTATACCTTTCATTTCTCTCTTATTTCCTCTTCGTATCAAGTTAAGAGCTTATATCAGTCATCTACATGTTAGTGCGAGCGAGCATGAAACACTTTTATTCTAAATCTCTTCTATGCATGGTGTGACGTTTATTTTTATGTGTCAACTTGACTGGATCGCGGCGTGCCCAGATACCTGTTTAAGCATTATTTCTGAGTGTGTCAGTGAGGATGTTTCCAGAAGAGATGAGCATCTGAATTGGTGAACTGGGTAAAGTTGTCACCCTCCCCGGTGCGGGTAGATATCATCCAATCCCTTGAGGCTCTGAATAGAACAAAAAGGGCTGAGGAAGTTTGAGTTCTTTCTCTGCCTGACTGCTCAGCTGAGAGACACGTTCTTCTCCCTTGTAGTCCTGTGTCTCAGGCCTTCAGACGTGAACTTAAATCTACACCATCAACCCTCCTGCTCTCAGGCCCCTGAACTACGGCAGCAGCTTCCTTGGGTATCCAGTTGCAGGGGACAGATCATGGGCCTTCTTAGCCCCCATAACTGCATGAGTCAATACCTTATTTTATCGACATCCTCTGTGTCTATATCTATATCCATATATATCTACATATATACCCTAATGGTTCTGTTTCTCTGGACAACCTTGACTAATACACATGGGAAAATGAAATGACTTTAATCATTAAGTAAATGAGAAAGTGGGAAATAGGGTGATTATCACTCCTAAGGCCAATACACCTGTTCAGTATTTATGCAACCTCAAACACGTTAAAACTTCAAAAATAAAACAGAACACTTAGGGGGGATTTGTAGTAATACCATATAATTTGGGTTTTTGCTGAAAAATGGAGAAAAAAGAGAATCCGTCAAAGTAAGCCTTATTTGGTTAAACTTGTTGCCTATACATGTGGGCCAAGCACTCTGTAGAGGTGAAACAATGAATGAAGTTGTTTCTGTGCTTGAAGAACTCATTGTCCTTTAGCAGAAGCTAACAGCTAGCACGGGAATTTATTCCTTATGGTTCTTCTTACAATTTTTGATGAGGCTGCAGATAAAGAGCGTGTAACCATCCATTTGTGACCATGAAGCGTGATCTTTGGAAGTTTAGAAACTATATGCAGCCATCTTTTTATTTGCCTTTCACTTTTGGCACAGATGTTCTGAAATCCTTCCTACCTTGTTACAACAGATCTCAAATATTCATGAAATTGTGACATGTTGTCCCTAGTATATGATATAGTCTATATAGCAAAACAAATTATTCAAATAAACCTCTCATTTCCTGGAAAATTTGGGGCTGAATTTCAAGGAGTTACCAAGATTTCCTGGAGAGAGCATGTTGATTTGTGTTTCTGGGAAATATTCAGAGTATTTAAATCAACCTCAAGGAGAAATAATAATCTCAGTGCAGATTTTTATAACCCAAACTCTTCTCCAGCATAGCAAGGAAAAGGATAAGGGTCAGCATATGGAGGTGAGTTAGGTGTTTCTCCTTGAGTGACTAAATGTCATATTTGTTGTATAATGATAATGGCTCCCATTTATAGAAAACCAAATACAAATGGTTGTAGCTCATCCTATATATATATATATATTTCTAACTATCCTGTAATATGATTTCCTAGCTTTATTTAATAGATGAAGAAACTAAGGCTCAGGGAAGTTAAATGACTCACCTGAGGTCACACAATTTGTAACTAAACTGCATCTCTTTGTTTCCAATCCATATCCTTGTATTCATACTCTGGAGCCCTCAGATGTTACAGTGGATGCTGTCAGGTCCCCAGCTATTCTTTTCCATATTGTCTCTTCAAAAAGAGTAGACACTAAGATAGCAAAGATGTCTCCATTGTCCCTTCCATTGCCTTCTCCATGGTCAGACATTTAGTGGGAGGGGAGTTGACATTAAGCCAGAAGGCCCAGCCTCCAGAGCCTGAACTTGCACATGTGACTTAACTTTACAGAGAATTGGTCCCCCTGTCTGTGAAGTGAGGGCATGGTGCTTCTTGAGCTCACACATTCCTTAGAGCTCTGATGGGTCTCTAAGTCATTAGTAATGTTCCTTCATCCCACAGGCCATGCTCTGGGAAAGGGGGTCATCTGTACAAAGGGCCCATCACTAGAGTGTACCCAGGCATCAAAGGTGCTTTCTCATGACCCAGAGAGTGGCCACTAACAGGCCAGTGAGAGATGTTTGGGTTCAAGTATTTATTTTGATGCTCCTCTGCTCATGCTGTAAGATCCCCAGGTAGACTCCTGGTCTACATTCTGTGATGTCTACATTACAATTATTTGTTTGTGTTTTGCCCCTTGGTAGGGTTATTTGGGTGCTGTCTTTCTTAGTAAATTTAAAATATAACTTTGTTTCCCTGGAATATATGGTACCCAGAGAAATTCAATAACATGTAGCCCGATTAAATAGATTCACCCTTGCCAGCATTCCCAGTACTGTTAGAATTCGGGATTTCAGATTTTATGAGCATATTACTGAACTTCAAAGAGTTTATAGAATAGTGGCAGGAGCAAATATTTATCTAATTTATCATAATACAATGTAGTAAAAAAATTACCAGCAATATATACCATAAGCATAAAGGAAGTCTTCCATGGTGCGTCACTATATGAAGAGTTGTTTCTGAGCTCCGGTATTCACATCCACATTAAACGCATCTTTTTATTTTTTTTTTAACCAGTTTCTCTGTGTCCCATTTTTTGTTATCTGTAAATGTCTATCACTGAGGGCATCAAGCCTTTTTTCACTGGTCTCTTCTTATGACGAATGACTGTGACGGTTAATTTTATGTGTCAGCTTGACTGGGCAATGGGGTGCCCAGATACTTGGTTAAATATTATTTTGGGTGTGTCTGTGAAGTTGTTTCTCAATAAGATTAACATTTGAATTTGTAGACTAAACAAAACATTGCCCTCTCCATTGTGTGGTGGGCCTCTTCCAATTTGCTGGAGGCTACTGAATAGAACAGAAGATGAGGTCAGGGAGAATTTCCTCCCTCTGCCTGTTTTCCAGCTGGGACATAGGTTCTCCTGCACTTGGACTGGAAATTTCACCATTGCCTGTCTTGGGTCCCCAGTTTGCAGACAGTAAATCTGTTGGATTTGGACTTCTCAGCCTGCATAGGCATGTGAGCCAATTCTATATTATACATATATATCTCCTACTGGTTCTTTCTCTGTGGAGAACCCAGGGTAATGCAATGATATTTAGTTTGGGCTCCAGGGCCTCCCCAACTCACAAGTCTAAGCCAGGTCTTGGGAGCCCCACCCACTCTCTTGAGAAAGAAGGGAAATCCGAAAATAGAGCTTAAAAGCACTGACTTAGACCCATCTCCTGGCACCTCCAGTTACTAGCTCCGTGACACTGAGCAAAATAATTATCTGCGCTTCAGTTTCTTCCCCTGAAAAATAGAGATACTTACAATGCTTACCTCTTAGAATGTATTAAATGCATTATATGTGTAAAGTGCTCAGAAAGATGGCTGGCACATGGTGACTACTAGGTATTAACAGATACTATTAGGAAAAGAAGTCCAGAAAAAAAGTCTGGACCTTGAGGAAAGCCAACACTCAAAGGAGAGATTTGACAGAGGACCCAAAAAGAGGAGCCCAAAAAGAGAAGAAATAGTTAAAACTAGAAAGCAAAAAAGAGTAAAGAAAAAAGTCATAGTAACTAAGGGAATGAAGAAATTCAAGAGGAAAGAATGTTGTAATGGTAACAAATACTGCAAAGAGATACTCTAAGGTGAAGACTGGAAATAGCCCAGTGGATGGAGGAACACAGAAGACTTCGATGCCCTGGCGAGAAGATTCCAGAGGTATGCTGGGGCATTCGTTTGTGGAGGGCCTGGAGAGGGAGGTTAGTTGGAAGTTAAAGGGGATCTGATAGTCAAGATAGGGCTTCTGATGATTATAGGCTAAGGAGGTGAGGCATGTGGTGTAGCAGAGTGTGAAGAGAGGGTGGTTGTTTACTCTTTGCTGCTCATGAACAGCAGTTATGATGAGCAATATCATACATGAACATATATTTGGACTAAAAATATGCAGGCATGAGTTCTAAATCCATGTGTTCCTAAGAGTAAGATCCAGTGCCTATCAGTTAATTTATTCATATCATTATTTTAAAAAATATTTTTGAGTGCTCCCTCTGTGCCAGGCACTCTTCTTGGCACTAGAGATGTATCAGTAAGCAAAGGGCAAAGCAAAACCAAATCAAACAAATATCCCTGTCTATACGAGGGATTGGCTATACCAAACTGAACAAAGTTCCCAAACCAGTAGAGTGATCAGGCATGTCTGCGGAAGTTTAAAACTTAGGATGGTAAGTGCTTTAATATTTGCAAGTACCAGGTGCGTCATCAGACTTTTTCTTATCTGAAAATAAAAGGTATATTTACTTGCCCTCTTAACTTCCAAGGTTGTTGTTGACAGTCATATGGAAAGGAATTTCTTTGTAAATGATAAAAGACTAAGTAAGGGTATTAGGTTTTTGTTTTATGATGATGACAATACTGAGAAATACAGCAGATCATATCCCAGCACCCATTGCTTATTGCATAGTGCGGTCTGGTGGAAAAAGGAACAGTTCAGACATTGGAACTACATTTGCAGTCCAAGCTCTGCCCATTTTCTGTGTGAACTTGGTTTAATGGATATTTGCTGTGCTTGGTGTCCTGCATTGGGTCCTCTTCCTTATGTTCAGGGGATTCCTTTTGGCATGGGTCTCATAGAGATTCAGAGTCACCTCTTATTAAAGAAGTATTTCACAGGTCTTTCCCTGTCTAGCTTGCCCTGAGCCCCTGACAAGAGTTGTCACTGGGCTCCCATGGTCACAAGCGTCCACATCAGCCATAACCGCAGGTGCGTTCCAAGCAAGATAAGCAGCAGTGATGTTCAGGTGGTGATTGCCTTAAGACCCCTGTCCTGACACATGTGCACCAGAGGTGCAAACTGCGGGGCAGTGCTGGGCACCCCGGCCTCTGCACATCTGGTCAAGGATGCGGTGTCGGGTACGCTTCTCAACTGCACAGCCCTCAGACTGCCGCTTTCAGCCACCTGCCAATCCTGTGACCTACTGATATTCTTTTAATAAACTTGTTTTCTGCTTAAATAAGCCTCAGTCAACTTCTACTGATGGGAAATTAAAAACCCTCCTGAATGATACCCGGAACGATACCCTTGGATTCATCCTCATCCTTTGAGCCGCATCTTGTAAAGTGGGGACCATAGTAAACATCTTTGTTGTAGGGATCAGAAATTGTTATATGGAAGGGCCTCAATATCCCTAAGTTTCTTTGTTAATGGAAGAGAGGGTTTTTGGTTTAGTTTACTTTTTGTTTGTTGGTTGGAATTTTGTAGGTTTGTTTTTTTTTTTCTATTTGTTTGTTTTCAGAATTCTTGCTTTTCCTTTGTCCTGTCACAATGTGCAGTCAGGCTCTGAATCACGGCTGATACAGTGCATTTGACTTCATCAGGATCATGTAAAAAGAGGCCTTTTCTCAGCAGCTGCATCGAGTCCTTGAAGTTTCCCAAGAGAAATTCTCCATTTGGCTGCTCATCCAAATCTTGTCTCCATACGCTAAGCTGGGAAAGAAATTAGAAACCTTTGTTGTGAGATTCCCTGGGGCACATAGAGGACAGAGGCACTAAGGTGTGTGTAGGAAAGATAAGAGAGAAAGAGGACAGGAGTCCAGGTACCATTTCCTAAGCACTTACTATATTCCAGGCACTGTGGCAGGGGCTTCTTGTACATGATTTTCTGTATCGTTCCCTTAGATGACAAGATCCATCTGAGAAGGGCCTTGACTATTTTGCCCACTGTCTCAATCCTTCCCACTACCCTGGAGCTTATCGGAAAATCAGCACTCAAGTATTTGAATGAGTGAATCATTGAAAAAAATAAATAGGCAGTATTTCGTGCTAAGGATTCCAACCCCCAAGCTGCAGAGAATTGAAAGACAGTATAATTCTTTGATGATCACAAGCTAGAAAGTGCAGGGCAAGATCAGAAAGGAGACTTGCCTGGCTGGAAGATTCTGTATTTTTATGCTACCCCATAACATCCATCCAAAGGGCTATGAGTGGAAGAGCTCAATGTGAAAGGCAAGGACAGAATGAAGAAGTATCGCCTTCTTTAGTCTCAAAATAAATGTGCAGCTTGAAGGAAACGCTTGCAGACACAGCCCCCCACCAGCCCCCATGTGCCACGTGGAGGCGAGAGAAAGGAAGGAAGCACCAGGGCTCCGCTCCCTCCCTGATACGCTTCTTGCCCGTCCTGGCCCAGCGCCAACTCATTTGACTTTTATTTCTCTCCTATGCCTTGTTGAGAGGCCATTTCATGCATTTATGCTTCTCTGCCTGAAAAATTTCTCCCAGGGTTTGTGGTGTAAGCTTATTTTTCTCCCTTCCCAACAATTCCTGCTTTATTCTTTTATCTCATCTGCACAGAGGCAAGATTATTGAATAGATATTCATGGCACTTAACAATTTGTGTAATTCAATTGGGTCCCCTCTTGAACTGCTTTAATACTGTTTTCTTTTACTGTAACTTAGTGTACATACTCTGGGCAGATGTACTTCTGGCCTTGGTCTCGGAAGGGGTCCTATGGTTACCATCATTTAGCAGAACTAGCCCCAAACCCCCAAAGCCTGCAGAGTCAGTGTATCTCAGACCTAGTGACTGTGAGAACTACTTCAAGGACATGTCAGTGAAGGGAGCAGAATCTGCAAAGGTACAACATTGTGAAAAATGCACTGTCATTCAGAAAATGTGAGGAATTCAATCTGGCTGATGTATATAACAGGTGAAAGAGTAAGGGAGAATATTAGTTAATGGGGTTGAGAACTAAGGAAACCCATGATTCTGGGGAGTTAGCTTTAAGTTACGTTGTGACTTAAATACAAAATCAAAGATGCTGTTAGGTAAATTTTTTTCCAAAAAGCATAAGGAAGGATGAAGACATACTGTAAGGTAAGAGATCTAAACAGAATGCAGTGGCAAAAATCTCTTCAAACCAATCAGATGCAAGAAAAATCATGGCCTAGTTATGAAATTAGGGTTAGGCTTAGGTTTAGGGTTAGGGAACCATTGTTTTTATTGTTGTTGTTATTATGATCATTAGTTCCTACCACCCTTTACTTCCAATCACAGCTCATTAACTAGATCTAGACTTGCGGACTAAGTACCTTATGGGTATGGGGGGTGAGGGAGCACCCAGATACTTGGTAAATGATAAAGAACCCACCCCCCACAGTAGGCAGCTTTACCTGCATTCTAACAGATAGAAAACAGTTTCAGAAAGGTGCATAATGCATTTTTTCATGAAAGATATTTAGATAATTCTGAAAGATAGTAATCATATGATTTGATATGAGATTATTTCACAAAATGTTTTCATCGCTAAGTTCGTGCCTATTGAAAGATGTTTTTATGGACAGAAAGGTCAGTAGGTTAGTATATAGTCTACTTCTGCTAAAAAAAGGAGTTGGTCCAAATCAACACTAACATTTCATCTAGCCATTCATTCCTAATATCTTATAATTCCAAGGTAGTCCATATGAATATCACACTCATTTGTCTAATTTATAGACACCTTTAGCCATAATGATTTGGGACTAATAAGTAACTGGTAAAATTATAGAAATCACATGCTCTACTTATGCATTTTCCATATTGTCATTAATAAATATAGGTTCAAAATGCATGGAATTAAGAATTATGGTGTTTTCAATACCCAAAAAGTTAGTTCATGTAGGAATGGCATACAAATAACAATATTATTTTCTTAAGGCATCGTGGTGTAGTGGAATTAGCAGGGGATTTGGAGTTTTAGAGTTCTGCATTTAAATCCTAGTTTTCCACTATAATATTGGGAAATTTAATTGATCTCTCTGAAATTCAGTTCATCATTCACTTACAAATTGAAGTAATAATATCTACCTTATTCTTTAGAGTGGGGATTACATACCATGACCTCATAAAGAGATGATCAGGACATAACTGGTCCATCATGATAGGCACTTCCCACAGGCTCCCATGGATAATGCTCGCAATATCCCTGTGTATATAATCTTCCATTCCCACTTGAGGAAACAGAGACTCCAGGAGTTTGAGGTATTGCTGAAGGTCACATCTGGAAGAGTTGAGGTCTGAATCCATGTCCATATGTTCTTAAGTCTGTGTTCTTCCTGCTGTTCAATATGACTCCCAGTATGGGTCGGTTGTAGGAGGCTTTTGTCTCTTTCACCATACTTCAGGGTTCACATATGGGAAGCTAATCAGCCTAGTAAGAGTGAATCATTTCAATATATTTTTGAAAATTGATAACACTCTAAGAATAATATAAAGACCCATTGTTTTTCCATTTTGAAATACTATTCAACACTTGAAACACTATTCAACACTTGAAACAAATATTAGCTGTCTAGAGTTAGGCTTTCAGAGCCCTAAGATCATGTGTTTCACTTTGTGAAAGCTTTTGCATCTTCACCATAATTAATCAACGCTGAGAGACCTTCCAATGTTCTACCAGAGTTGCAAAAGCTCCATGAGGCAAGCTGGAAAATAAAAGTAGGTGCGGCCTTTGTGACCAGTCTCACACCATTATCTTGCACCCTTTTGGGAAATGTTGTCAGTTGGCTGAAGGAAAGCAATGCCCCCTTTCCTGAGAATCTCCCAGACATATGGCACAATGTGGCAACGTGGGTAGACAGAGCAGTTAGCAGTTGCTGCTGTACCGCTGGCTTATTTCCACCTTACGGCTTCGTATGAAGCTAAAATATCATGCTGGGGACATATGCTTGCGGGCTCTGCACTTGCTGCCTGCAGCTCCAAACTCCTGTATTCTAATGGTAATTCCACAATCTGTTCTTTGACAGCTCAGGGCCAGATGATATGCCCGCTCCTGACAGGGGCATCCTTTCATGAAGCACTGGCTTCCAGGCACCTGAGTATGGGAGCAATCACAGTCGATGCTCCACAAAACTGAGTTAGACGGAGGCTTCAGAGAGTGAAACAGCCGACTGCTACTCAAAACGAAGTCCGTCGTATACCCAGCAGGGCTGTGTTTGAAAGCCTTTCCAGGAGGGGTGAAGCTTTCTAAATTCAACACTGAAGGCTTTTGGAGTGATTTTCTCTTCCCTGTTGATAGACCTGGAGGAAATCTCCCCAGGAAGCCTGTGTCTGTGGAAGGTTCATGTTGTTCTTGCTCTGCTTGTCGGGTGGCCCTCAGCCCAACACTTGGTGAAGAAAGAAACGGACAGGGCAGCCCTGCAATAAGAAGCTTGAATGCCCCACGCCCGGTGGGCATACTCTTTGTTCCCAGTTCCTGAATATTCTGTTCCCTGTTACTAGCTATTCAACTGTATCATTGAAAAAATACTTTTGTCTTTCTCTCTCTATATATATATCATGTACGTATTTTAAATATATATGCATATTTAAATGTGCACACCTATACACAAATGTATATTTTCTCCAATAACGTTTAGCATCAAGATACACACACATATCTTAATTTTTGTTTTTAAAAATATGCAAAGTAGATATGATCATCACCATTTTGCAAAGAAGGAAACTGAGCTCAGAGAAGACAATATGGCCAATAAATCAAGTCAGTAGAGTCTGAACAGCCTCCTACTATAAATTCCTTGAAATCTCAGATGGAAGGAACATTCCTTAAAAGGCACTCTTAGCTTGGAAGAAAGACAAATGTCCATGTGTCAGACACGCATGAGGTGCAGAAAACCAAAACCCTAAGGGGACAGAATGATCGTCAGGCAAGGTAAGGCTGTGGAGTGCGTAGCCTAAGGGTGTGGCTGTGAGTCAGCTGGTTGAACTCCTTGGCCTCTGTGACATAGAGACATGCAAAACTCCAGAACTTCTGAATGACTTTATTCCCAGGGAAGAGATGGACTAGGAAAAAAAATCCACTCATGAGTACAGTGCGATGGCAAGAAAGTTTGCCATATCCCAGGCACTGGGGAAAAATGAAACAAAAAGCAAAACCAATTTCCTGAGAAATCGAAACTCCAGCTTTCAAAGCACTGAGCTTTGGGCTAGAGTTCATAGTGTGCAGGTAGTCAGGGAATCGTGAAGCTGATAAATTAACTTAAAAGTTGGTCCCAAGCTGCTTTTACCCTGGGGTGACCGGCGGAAGCAAGTGTAAACTGTTCTGAAGAGTCTCTGGCCCACTACCCAGGCTGCAAAAGACTTTGAGAGGAAGAAACACGCTTGGATGGGATGGACATGAGGTCTGTGCCTGCACCTGCACCAGCAGGCCTCCATGAGCTGGAATTTGTCCCAATAAGTCCTGACTCAGGGTAACACCTCTTGGTTCAAGGAGTACAACAGAAACACAATGTATTTGCTCCCTAGCCTGCACTGCCTCTTCAAGAATTTCTAGCTTAGATATCACTGGAAGAAGGTGCTGGTTTTCCCTTTCACTCCAAAATAGCTCAGCAAGCTGTCCTCGCACTAGAATTTGGGTCACTCTAGGACCAGTTTTGCTGCTCTGCTCCATTCAAGACCAAACTGATTTTGGGATCACGAGCTGGAAGAGCCCCTGGCGGGAAGCTCATCTGGTGGTCTCCCAACCTAACCTCTTCACCCCTCCTCCTAAACCTTCCTTAGTGTTTCCTTTGCTTCCATGAGACAAGCACCAAGGTCTCTTCCGTAGGCCCATTGTTGTGCTTTAAATTAAAATGAGACTAGCCGATTAAGTGAGGCCCCAGATATGCAGGCTATAGCCGTCTGAACTGGAGGGCTTATCCTGCCTTCAGGGTCCTGACCTCTTTTGATAATTCCCTCTCACAGAGGCCACTAGAGACAAAGATTCTGCCATCATGTGACTCCATATGAGCCACATTTCCCTTCTGGAAGGACAGGCACACCTAGTGATTCTTCCCCTTGCCTGGTCTTGATACTGGAATGAGTTGAAGCATGAACCACAAGGAAGGTCTACATTTGCAGAGGAGCCCTGGGTACAGTGATTCTTCAGTCTTGGCTTTAAGTGTCTGTGGTAGAAAAGCACAAATTCATGCTTCTCCAAGGAGAGTGTCTGGGAAGGAGCAGAATGTTACTGTGAATTAGCTTCTATTTGCTGAGATTAGCAAAATATTGTAATACAGGAGACTTTGGACAAGAATCAGCTATTTAGAGAAGAAGCAGAAACAACTAAACAGTCAAAATATGGAGCTTTGAAGGATTAGGAAAGACAAGAATTTCTGGACTCTACAAAGGAAGGGCAACAATTCAAAATGGTCTTGCATAACAAAAGTAAAAACAAATTTCCAAAACTTAAAAATCTTAGTTCAGCAGAGAGACTCAATAAATAAGCAGAGGTTAGGTTAAGAAAATTGTCTTCCTGTCCAAGATGATTTTTCCAAGAGTCTCAAGGCAGCTGTCATCAGTGTGGAAGAAAGGGACTCAGGGAAAAAGAGGAAAAGCTAAAGCAGGTTAGGGAATCCTATCTAGTCATGAGCTGTGAGTCTGAATATTGACACATGGGATTAGCTAGAACCAGGTAGACCAGAAGTCCACCTATTTCTGAGAAAACTGTGTTTCCAAAGAAACCATTATCCTAGCTTAAAGATCATTCATTGACTGTAAGATCACTCTTTCACCCTCCCAAATGCCACCAGCATGAAGATGCCTGTGAAGGCTGTGCAGACTTAAGAAGGCCATATGTCTCTCTGCTCACCTTGGATATGGTCATGGAAGATAACCTCCTAGAAGGTGCATATATGAGCACAGAGAAAAATGGAGTAGGAACTCACTACAAGAAAGTAGATTGAGGACCTACTGAGAAATTTCCCCTACTGCTAGAATGAGGGCTTCTTCACAATGCCTCTCCAGGAAGGTGATGAATTTCTAGAGACCATGGCTGCTATGTTTCCCATTTTTCCACTTTATAAATGGGGAGGGGTAACTGTGGTTGTCCTGCAGCAGCTCCACCGTCAATAGTGGTTAGGGGTCGGCGAGTGATGAGGGAGGTAGTTAATTTTTCCTTTTGTTTACAGGTCACCAGATCATGCTGTTAAGTAGAAATGCACAGACACACTCCAAAATTTACCACCCCCATATTAGTTTGCTAGGACTGCCATAATAAAATACATAGACTGGGTGGATTTTTATTTTTCTCATAGTTTTGGAGACTGGAAATCCAAGATCAAGGTATTGACAGGTTTGTTTTCTCCTGAAGCTTCTCTCCTTCGTTTCAACTCTCAGAACCCCAGTCCAAAGGGAAAAAAATAATTTACAAGGTTAAGAAGTTAGACAGGTATGAGAATTCTCAAAGGCAATATAGAAAGGTAATAATGGAGCATAATTTTGAGAAACTTAAAACATAAAATGCCAACCAAGCTGTACTTGAAGTATCAAGGTTATAGGTAAAGAGTTCTGAAAAAACAACAACTCAAGGAAATTTTAAACACATGAGCTTTCTTAAGAATCTACTGAAGGAAGAGCTTCATTAAACCAAGCAACAATTTGGAAAAATCAGTAAAATGATTCATGATGACAACACACACAGATAATTTTAGAGCTAATAGTAACCTTATGAAGCCATGGCTAGAAGAATAACATGTAAAAGTTGTATATCTCAGCAAAGTAGAAATGATGCAACTAAAAAGATCAGAGGAGATGGGGGAGAGAAAAGCAAATGTAGAATAGCCCTGATGGTGAATACTTGACAAGTCAAAGGACAGCATTTAATATAGACCAAGTGAGAAAATTGTTATATAAGAACAAAGGTGATTAAAGGTACTTTCAAACTTATGAGTGCATAGATAACTACTAAGACAGAAATACAAAAATATTTTTTAAATACCAAAGGAAACACACAAAATAGAGAAGAAATACAATAAATATACCATAGTATACACAGTTTTTATAAAATAATGTGACAAAGTGGAGAGCAAACATACCAGTCATGTTAATAAAAGTGAATAAACTTAACTCACCTAACAGAAGAAACATATTTAAACATTAAATCAAAAAATTTTGAAAATGTTTCAATGTCCAATTTAATCATAATAATTTTATTATTTTAAAGTTTTGCAATAAATACCATTCACTTCTTGGAAGCCTAAAAAAACAAAAACACAAAGCAACACTCTACTGCATAGTTGCATATTTGCAAAAGACACATAAAATGTAGTGATTTTAAAGGCTTATAATAAAATTTTGGACAAAAATATACCAAAATGAGGCAAGAAGAAAGTGGAGATTGAAATACTGAACACAGGAAAAAGTTAAATTCGTGGTGAAGGTGCATGATGTATTCAACCTAGTTTCTAACAATTTTAGAGAAAAAGAAACGAGTGATGCAAACCATCAATCAAAATATTAAAAATTCATGAATCTGCATCTTCTTACAAATTTTATTTGTTTGATATTATTTTAAAATTAAACCTGAAAGTAGTGTTTTTTTTCTATACATTTTGTTATATTGGCAAAGGGATATTTTAGAATTTGTGCATCATGATGAAAATTAGGGATTTGGCAAATCTAAAAACCTATATCTCGGATTTATTCTTCAAATTTGACTAAACAGTTAAGAAAATCCCTAACCCAGAATTCTTGCCATTCTTTCAAGAATTGGCTTAACCTCATTGTATTAGTTTCCCGTTGGTGCTGTAACCATTTACCATAACCTAGTGGCATAAACCATAAAAATGTATTACCTTACAGTTCTAGAGGTCAGAACTCCAAAATGGGCTTCACTGGGCTAAAATCAGTGTGTCAGCAGCACCAGGTTCTTTCTGGAGGCTCCAGGGGAGAATGTGTGTTCTTGTGTCTCTGCTTCCAGAGACTACAGACCTCCTTGGTTCCTGGCCCCTTCCTCCCTTTCAAGGTCACCATCAGTAGGTTGTGTCCTTCTCACATTGCACCTCTCTGACCTTGCCCTGGCCTTCACATCTCTTTCTTTGACCTTGACCCTTCCACTTCTAAGGACACTTCTCAGTATGTTGGGCCCACCTGGGTAATCCAGGACAATCTAGTTTTAGGTCAGCTAATGATCAATCTTAATTCCCTTTCTCAGGTTCCAGTTATTAGGATGTTGACATATTGGGGGCCATGATTGTGTTTTCCACACTCACCTATGAAGCTTTCCCAGAAAGTCACCCAGAAAGATTTAAGTGCTTCTTCTTTTGTTTTACTATGACATCTTTTATATCTCCCCAATGAGGTTATTTTCACATTTTGTTGGACTGTCTCCCTGGTAACTTACGAGCCCTGAAAGGAGAGGAAACTTGTTTTTTCATCAGATACCCTGAGTGCCCTGCACAGCTAATTATATAATACTGTTTATACTATTATTAATGCATAAGTTATTATCCACATGTCAATTTATTTATTCATTTGTTTGCTTGTTTATTTTTGGCTGCACCACGTGGCTTGTGGGATCTTAGTTCCCTGACCAGGGATTGAACCCATGCCCCCTACAGTGGAAGCGTGTAGTCCTAACCACTGGACCGCCAGGGAATTCCCCTCTGTATGTCAATTTATAACCATGTTCTTGCTTTAAAAGAACCACTTTTCAAAAGAAAATATTCTCATCAATTGTAAAACCTGTAAATAATTGTAAAATTATTTTTCGTATTTATATGTTTTCAGCATATTTTGCCTGAATCTCTCAGAATTAACTTGTAATTTAATGACTATAGAAGGTCATTTTAGGATCTAGTCCTTGTCGGTGTGTTCAGCCTTAATTTACTAACTTCCTACATGTTGTTCTATATTTTACCATAAAGAGCTACTTAACAATAAGGTTATATTTGGGAGTTTTCTATATGCTAGAATTACATGCTTTGTCTAACATCATTGCCTAGAAATCTCCAAACTTCTGCTCTTTCACGCCTCCTTTTGTTGGCAATGCTGTTTTCTAGTTGGACTGGATCTTGTTTCCTCATTGTACTTCAGTTACTTCTTTCTGTATATGTGTGTCCTGCTGTTCAATTAAACGTTTTTGAGGGCAGAGACCCTTTCTAATTTTGTATCCTCGTGGAGTACAGCAGTACTTATCACATTGTATTATCTAATAAATATTCATTTAATGAGAAGAGAAAAGAGGCCATGTTCCATGGAAGTATAAACTGAGTAGGGATTAGAATGTGAATGTTTTAAAGAGTAGCTCGACTGT
This sequence comes from Balaenoptera musculus, assembly GCF_009873245.2. Classification (NCBI taxonomy): domain Eukaryota; kingdom Metazoa; phylum Chordata; class Mammalia; order Artiodactyla; family Balaenopteridae; genus Balaenoptera; species Balaenoptera musculus. The sequence goes on from NC_045797.1 coordinate 86,562,775, forward strand.
CAAGGTTGTGAGGAGTCAAAGGGCCTGATCCCTGGGTCTTGAAGAAATCATACTGGGCAACCTGATTAGTGTCACTGAGCCTAAATGTCCTCCTCTGTAAAGTAGATACAAGATTATGATTTCTCCTTATACAATGTTTCAGCTCTGTGCCAGCATTTATTCTAAGAGCTAGAGATACAGCAGTAAACAAAACACAAATAAATACAATTAGTGCCTGTCCTGATAGAGCTCACATATTAGTGGGGGGAAAACAAGGGAGAATATATACGTGTGTGTGTGTGTATGTGTCTGCCAAATAGTAATGAAGGCTGTGAAGAAAAACCATGCAGAGCAAAGGAACAAGGAGTAATCCCAGGGCAGGGGCAGTGGGTGCAGGACGGAGATATTCATTAGACTGGCTGTGAAAGGTCTTCCAGGTGTGAATCCTGGGACAGCGTTGGAGCAGAGACCTGAACAGCGTGAATGCATGAGCCTGAGCGATACACCGTGAAACAGCATTTCAAGCAGAATATAGAGCAAGTGAAAAGATGAGAGAATGCAAGTAAATTCGTAGAGTGCCTGGAGAATAAGCAATATAAGCAGGCACTGAATGATATATTTTTCTTTTTTGTATGAAAAATGTTGTTTTAATAGAATTAAATGTACAAAGTGTCTGGAATATAATTAGTCAATCACATATCACTGCTTCTCCTTTATTTAGAAGGTACGCTCAAAGAATATTTGTGGAGGACCTACCATCAGACAGATTATTTCTTTTATTGTGTGCTTTGGTCATGGAGAGCCTCTGGGAGTGGATGGGAGGAAACATGTGGTGATGATGGTGCAGTTAAGATTCTGGATTCATAATGTGTTTCTTACCTCTTTAACTTTGCATCCATAATACATTTCTAGGGACTATCTTCAAAATAGCTAACATGGCATTTTAAAGAAATGTAGTAACTCAGTTCTGTAACTACTGGAAACAAAGACACTTTCAATGTGCAGATAATTTGTATGGCTAAAGCCCATTGCTTAAGTATTTCAGTGTGTCCAGGAGATATAAATATCGCTAGGCAGCACTCAGTGAGTTCTGGGAAATAAGAGCCTGATATATGGGGCAGCTGCTACTAATAAGCCATGTCCCCGCCTCCCCTTCTGCCTGTGGCCTCAGGAGAAAGGGGAGATGAGATTGTGGCCTTCCTTCCCTCAGGGAGATGGCCCCTCAGCTGTTAGTTTGCTGAACAACAGCAGAGGGAGGGTAGACCAGCTGGCCGGGGACAGACCTTCTTTCACTGTGACCCCCTCTTGGGAGATGGGCTCAAATAGAAATGCAGAAGAGCGAGTCAGACCTTCCTAGAAGCAGTGAACTGTGCACGGGCCTGAGAAAGGCAAGCTGTGTGTTCCAGCAAGACAAGCACAGGCTGGGGCGAAGCAACTTGAACTCTGGCATTGGTTACCGGACTTGAGTAGTCACTTTCCAATTTTTCTCTGTTTTTTCCTATCAATAAACTAGAAGTCGTTGGACAATCTCCTTATAATCCCCTCCAGCTTTGAAAAATGTCTTCTGTTTTAAAAATAAACTGAGATAATGGTCATGATAGTGTCAGAAAAGAGAAGCAACGTATAAACACATGGAAGTTTTCACTCTGTTCTCTCTGTGGCCCCATGTTCATAAGCACTTTCTTTATGGACAAGCTGTCCTTCCTGGAGAGATCATTGACGATCCTAACGAAGTTATTACCACACAAGGGGACAAACATTTTTTTTCAACTGTCATTCACTCACACTTTCTCTCTCTTTTGCTTTCTTGCTTTTCCTGTAATAGAAAAGTAATATATAAGGGACTTTTTAAAAATATCAACCACATATGTACCAACATAATGTAATATCTGCTGAAAAATTGAAAAAGAGCTCTGAAGAATAGCAGATGAACCTGATTCTAGAGACACTCTAGCCTGGCATGAAATCTCCACTCAACCTCTAATTATGGGACCTACTGCTAGTTTCTTAAGCACTTTTTTTTTTAATCTATAAAATTATAATAAATCATGTCAATGGACATAAATTGTCAATAATAGGTGTTTTTCACTGATGGTCTTCCCTTTTCTCTAATCCATTCTTACTTATAATGAATGTATGTATAATTTATAATGACGCTGTTTTTTTCACCAAAATGTTATTGGATGGGATATATTTAGTTGCTCTCTTGTGTTTGTGCCTCAAAGCAATTTCCATTAGAAAATATTGTTTAAAGCAACTTAAGTGTCCATCAACAGATGATTGAATAAAAACGATGTGGTACATATATGCAATGGAATACTACTCAGCCAAAAAAGAATGAAATAATGCCATTTGCAGCAACATGGATGGATGGACCTAGAAATTATCATACTAAGTGAAGTAAGCCAGACATAGAAAGACAAGTATCATATGATATCAATTATATGTGGGATCTAAAAAAAGTTATACAAATGAACTAATATACAAAGAAACAGACTCACAGATATAGAAAAAAAAGTATGGTTACCAAAGGGAAAAGGAGAGGGGAAAAATTATGAGTTCAGGATTAAAATATACGTATTACTATATATAAAGTAGATAACCAACAAGGACCTACTGTATAGCACAGGGTACTATATTCAATATCTTGTAATAGCCTCTAATGGAAGAGAATATAAAATATATATATTTATATATATATGTGTATAACTGAGTCACTTTGCTGTACACCTGAAACTAACACCACATTGTAAATCAACTATATTTCAATAAAGATTTAAAAAAATTATTGTTTATAATCACTCTGTGAGCATCTTCCCATGTGTGTGTTTTGTTTTTGTTACCTTGCTACTTCCCTAATTGTGCCCAATGTCAAGGCCGTGGCCGTGGACAGGTGTGTCCATTCCAGCACAATAGCTAAGCCCTGGGCACGTTATTCTAAAATGATTCAACACAGTAGCAGGTATAAAATTTGGCATGCTTTTCTTTTGCTCTTAATTTATATTTTACTTCATCACTCTTTAGGCTAAACTAATTTTTTAAATGGGCTTGTTTCTTATTTGTGTGAAAGCAAAATCAGAGACTCTTGTGACGCATTGGCAGAAAACAAGGACAGGGTGTAAGGGGTACCTTCTATTTTCTTGGACATCAGATAAATCCCCAGAAAATGCACAAGCTCATGCTCTCCCCTCCTTAGAAGGAATACGCTAGGATGGCATAGTTCTCTAGTACCATGGGGGCAGAAAAAGATGGGCCTCTTGATGACAGGCAACAGTAGGGAGGAATTTCAAAGAACTGAACATCAAAATCATGCTTCCTTGGATTAATGGCAGAGATAAGGTATTTAGGCTGCTTTTTAGAAAGCTCCTTTTGTATTGAGATTTTTTCACAGGGTAATGATACTGCATTATTTAAAATAATCAATAGTTCTTTTGACAAAATAATAATCATATGTAGAGAGATTTGGAAGGAAAAGATCTCATAATAAATGTATGACAACTGTAAGCAGGGGGGCACCCATTAACATGGCTGTCTAATTCTAAGGTAGCAAAGAGTCTATTAAAAACCTTATTTTCCGCTCTGAACATATTCAGTCCTTGTAAGTCTATCACACCCTCCCCACAAATCTCAAAAAATGCCCTGCTATTTTCTTCAAAGAATCTGACAATAACTTTGGCATCTAATTGTGTGTGGGCTGGGCTTCACTGTGTTCATGCTTCAGAGGAGACGGAGACTGTTTCCTGACTCTTGGGAATTCATATTTATTAATTATCACCCTTCTTTTTTTAGATTATTTTTTTAACTAGTTGTGCCTGGGGCTCTGCACTGGAGAGAAGTTTGGGATCCAGGCCTGGCCAGTCTCAACCACTCCCAAAGAGAGTGGGACAATTAAGGGGTTCCACTAGGTCTGAAGTGTCCTTCAAGGGAAGGATCCAAAACTTAAGGAAAACTGGCAAGTGGCAGCAAAGGGTTGAAGACCAGGGCCCTTAGACTGAAAGAAGGAATGGCAGAAACAAGCCTCACGACTCTGAGAAATGACCATAGCAGTGTTCTCTCCAAAACAACCCAACTTCCTTCTTTCCATGGTGTTTGCATTGCACCAGTCTGGCTACACCCCAAACTTCACAGAACCCAGCATTCCTCTTTGCACACATAAGCACTCAACACTCTATGGCTTACTTAATCTGATTATTACCATCCCTAAAATATAATTATTTTAGAAATCAGAATATTTGCATCAGCTGTCTCAGCTGGTCCTCTTTGGGTAGGTCCACTGACAAGGGAAGCCAGGTAATAATTAGGAGCAAGGGGGTTAGATGAACGGTCCAAACGTTTTGTAGCTCAGTCCCTAAGAGTCTGATATTATATCATGTGTCTCTGCAGGATAGAGTCATTTTGTCTCAGAGACTAGAGCTCCAGGTTCAGGGACCAATTAGAAGAAGCCAGCCAATATTTGACCATATTTTCTAAGCTTCTTATTAGACCCAGCTCCTTTCATAGTAACCATAGATGCCGTAGATCTCCTTTAGATAAGCAAATACTTCAGCCTGGTTGCAAATAAGTTTTGACCTTTATCTCTAGGTGACTTTGCATGGCCCTGCTTGATCCATTATGTGTTGATTTACAGTTTATCTCCCAGCGGACAGCCTTATAGGTCTGAGTTATTTGTTACATCTCATTGTCACCCGCTGTACTGATGAGAAGATTTTCAGCACATCCACCAGTAGACCAGTATCTGAGTAGGAGAGCTTGAATTCTGTCCTCGAGCTAGCCTCTGGGGATGCGGGGAGCATGCAGACCTGTGCCCTTCTCTATCCCCCAGCGGCTCTCCCAGGTGATGCTTGGGTCAAGTTGACAGATTTTCTAGGAAGTTCTTTTCAGTGAACCTCCTGTGACCTACCTCCTGTCACTGCGTGTTCTCTGAACAGTCTGCACCCCTGACCAAAATTTACACTCAGCATCAATCCTGCTGCCACACACTGTCTTGGGAGAAGGAGAAGACATTTGGAAAGGTGAATAAAGGGTCACAAGGTTGTTCCCACAATTCAGCCACCCTGTCTATACACAGCTGAGACTTGTGTGCCCAGGAGGTGGTGGTCACTCCCAGGAGATTTGCAGGCAAACTTCTTAAAAGGAGTTAGGTCTATTAGTTGTTGGGCTTTGAGAATGTCTGTTTTTCTCCCTGAACTTCATGTGTGAACCAGCATGACAAAATTTGCCTTGAAGTATTGCGACTGCATTAGGCTAGTGTTTATTTCAGACATGTTTTCTTATGCAGAGGTTTTATCTAACCCACTGCATCTGTGGGTTTCAGCTTCAAGAAAGCGCAGCCACCAGCTAGTACGAGATACTTCTCATCATCGACTGACAAAAAGTGTGTTTTTAGAGCTTGAAGCAAGCCCTAAAAAGAAGAGAAAGAGAGAGTAAGAGATCTTTGAAAAATGTTTTCTTTACTATGTCAAGAATCAAATGTGAAAAAGCCAGATGGTAGAAGTTTATACATAGTGTGGCACATTCCCTTATTTCTGCCTCTGATATTTCTGTCTCTTGGCCACGAGGTTTAGTGGAGGACAAGCAGTTGTCAGGGAGAATTCACAGTCCCAGGTACCACTTCTTCCAGGGTGGTTTGATGGGTGGAGAAAGGATGCAGGGGAAGAGAGAAGACTCCGTGTTTCTCCTGTAGCCCAGCACGATGGGGGAAGGCGGCCTGAGCAACGTGCAGATGGGCGCAGAGGAACTTGAGAATGGGAGGGACCATGGAATAATGCCAGGTGTGCTGAGGGACAGCTCAAAAGAGTCTAGGAAAACTCTTCAGAGGGCCACTCACCACCTGCACGGTGAATGGCACGGCACCTGCAGCAGCACCTGGAGATGTGAGGCGGAGGCCATTCTTCCTGCTTTTTGTGGTCCGCGTGTGATGGGCCTTCCTGTACTCCCAGGTCAGGGGACACAGGCCTCCCAGGGCACTTGAAAACCATCAGAGCCCGGGGTCAAGGTGAAGAGGCTAAATAGCTTGAGATGCCAAAACTGGAGGCAAAATGCCAGGTACACGTGTTCCAGCAGTGAATCCTTAAAAGCCAAAAGGCCAGGCAGGCTAGCTGAGGTAACCATCCAGACTGGCCGCCTGCAGCACAAACCAGTGATGGTCATACTAAGTTTACTGAATTGGACTAATATTTACTTTTGGTAGATGTCCCTCCTAAGCAGGCTGTGAGGAAGGTCAAGAAATTAGAGCCAGGCACCAAGAAATATATTATTATTATTATTATTATTATTATTGTTATTACTAAATAGAAAATAAACTACATATAAATGATATATTTTCTTTATATTGAGAAAAATGTGGGGATTCTACAACATGAAGATTAAATAAGATGAGGCAAATTAAATGTCCAAGAATTGTCCTCTGGCCCATAGTAGGTAAGGGGTTTTGTATCAGGGGTTATCACTGTGAGGTCTAGGAGGGGGGAGCCCAGGGTTAAGGGTGATCTGAAGTGTTCCTGGCTTGTACGGCTGAGTGATTGGTGCTGCCTTTCACCCAGAGAAGGAAAAGCAGAGCAGGACACATCTCAGAAGGGAAGATCGAGGGGTCACCTTTCTGGAGCTGCTTTTGAAATCCTAAGAATAGATGCTGAGTATCTCAGTGGAGAGGTCTGATCAAGAGATGTAGTTTGTGAGATAACTCTGTACAGACACTGATTATAGGCATGGGCAGGGGTGAGATTGCCTGGGGTACAGAATAGAAAGAAAAGGCTCAGGCCCTGGCCATGTGGGGCATCCAGGTGAAGAGAATGCAGCCACCAAGGGCCAGAGAAGGAGAGAATAATGAGTCCTGGTCACCAAGGCAGAGGATACTTCAAGAACGGCAAACATATTCAAGGGATGTTTTCATGGTTCATCTTTTCTTCCATCTCCAAATAAAATCTGTAGTCTAGAAAATATATCTGGTTATCTTTTAATGTAATAAAACTTGTGTATCTAACGGGAAGAACTCCATTTAATTTTGGGGTCTCTCAGTGTCAAGTGAGCGATCTTTAACAATTGCCTAACTGCTCCAAATCTCATTTTTCTAAAGTACAAAATGGGATTTTAATAATCACAAGGCTGTTGCAGAACAAATGAGATCATGTAGATTGAAGTGCTTTTGTTATTAGATGCGTGTGTGTATGTCAGCGTTTTTCACCAGCCATAAGTTCCTCTGGCTCAGGGGCTTCTCTTACAAAGTTGGTATTTAATATTTGTCTAAGTAGTGAATGAATACATGGAACTTGCTCATTAAGTCTTCTTTCAAAACGTGTGATTCAGGTACAAAAAGCATGTTTATGCTTTACAGATATCCCAATAAATTGCAAAGAAAGGAAAAATGAGCTTTTGTTATAGATGGCATGCCCAAAAGTCATCTCCAATAGTTTCTCCTTTTTCCCATTTCAAGTAGTTCACACAGTCGTATGTTTCAGCAGAAAAGGAGACCTTTCAGTACTGCTTCATAACTGAACTAAGTGAACAATTACAAATACATTTTTACTTAGTCAAGAAGTTAACTTCTCTAAAAAAAAATTGCACCATTTGAAACACTAATCCCCATGAGCCAAACTTCCAAGCTCTATGCTTTATATTTTGTTTTCAATTTTTTTCTGATTTATTTTTACATTCTACTTGCAATTTAGTGATTTATATCTTTATCAATCAATCATTAATCATTTTTTCAAATCTATTGACCTACATTTATTTACCTTTCTAGACTATAAAGCCTGAAAGAGAGATATCATGAATTCTTTCTTCATAATCTACCCTAATTTTAGAACGTTCCCTACTACTTCACACAACAAGCTTGTTAAAGAGATGTTTGTTCAGTGAATGAAAAAATGAAAGAATGAATAGATCAATGCCAAAGTAAGAGAGAACTTGTATTAATTTATAGTTTTCCTGTTTTTCAGATACATTGCAGGCAATAAAACTAATATGATATACAGCAGTGTTTATATAACAATCTTTTTTTTTTTTTTTAAATTCCAGGTAGAAGAAGAGATGTATTGAAAGAAACACCCATAAAGTGAAAAGCCATTACTCTCTGTTTTCTCATTTTCATTTTTCATTAGGTATGAAACTCAAAATACTCAAGAATTCATGTTCATACATGGCCCCCAGGCTATATCTAAAGCATGTTGTTTTTCTCCAAAATAGTTTAACCTCCTTTTGACATGTGAAGATCAAAATTTAAGGCCTTTTAATTTCTAAAATTTAGAATCATGTCCAGTAAACATAACCCCATCTGACAACATACATTCTTTCAAAGCTTCTCTGTTTTTGTCAGAGGGAGAAGCATGCCATAGGTTAGCAATTTGCCTGTCAGGGATCCCTCAGCCTGCTCTCGCCTATTTGAACTGAATCCAAGTAATTTAGTAAAGGTATTAAATGTCTTTTCATTTCTTTCTGATTTGAAAAAACATAAAACCCTATAAGGTCTTTAATTTTGAAAAGACTTATTTTATTTTATTTTATGTTTTCTTGAAATTTTATATCCTTAAATAGTTTCATTTCACTCCAGGTTATCTTAATGCAGCTCTTAATGTGAAAATCTAATGAAATTCTTTAGAGGGATGGCAATTATTTATCTGATTTGCATTTTCCAGCCTAAAAAGAGGGATAATTCTTGACTATAATTAATTAATCTTGTGTTGTATGCTATTTTAAAGTTTTTAAAAAAATATTTCACAACATTAGCTTATTTGGTCCGTGGTAGGAAGAACAGAGATCAAATATCCCACATTATAAACAAGGAAATAATGTTCAGAGAGGTTAGGTGACTTTCCTGAGATCACACAGCTATTGGCAGAAATGTGACTGAAACACAGCTCTTCTCTACCTCATTCCTATGCCTGCTGCACTGAAAGGTTTGAACCGCCTTCAGCTCTCTGGGGCACCAGAGAGAAAGAGCAAAGATGATTCTGCTCCAGGTCTAATCCTATGTGAAGTTGGGATACACTGAACACCCTTAAGGTTCAGATACCATGCACTTCTATAATACACCTTCTGTAATTAAAGTAATTCTAGAGGGTTTCTGTCACTTGCACGTTTATGATCTTTATCATAAACACTCTATGAAGTTTAGTGTTTTCACTAAATTTTCTCATCAGTAATATCTACCTTCATGAAGCCGTGCAGGGGGGTGGAGGTGGGGATTAGGTGATGGACGTTCCTCCAACAAAGACAAATACACTTGGAAGGAAAACCACACTCTGGTCCCTATTCTAGGAGATGTGAATAGTAGAGAGCAAGGCTGAAAGGGTCCTGCTAACATGTTCTACTGCAAAGACATTAAATGTAGAGAATGACATGAATATTATTTCTTCTCACATCAGGGAGACCTACGGTTCATTTTTTTGCAGAGTCCACTTGGGGCTAAACTACGAATGTGTTAGGACATCATGCTTCTGATTTATTTCTTCAGTTGACTCTTTGAGATTAAGATATGGAAATCCATTGGCTCCCAGTCTTGTGTCTAAAATGATGTGTCTGTGATCATTTCCAGATCTTCTGTTCTGATATCCAAGTCTCCCTTGGTGCAGAGAGGCAGGGTCTCTGAGAGCAGAGCAGCCCTGATGTGCTGAGGCTTCAGGGTTGCTGAGGAAGCCAGAGGGAGGCCCAGGAGGGAGATTTCCCTGCAAGACATGGCCCTGTGACCATCCTTTTCTCTGTACTCATAGTTTCCTTTGCCTTCCAGTACAGGGTCAAGGGCGAGACTGTCCCCCAGAAGCTCATTCTCATTTCTCTCAAACAGAACTCAAATAGGAATCACAAAAATGATGAAGGGGTGGGGAAATAGGACTCCAGGGGGACTTTCGGGTAATGGATTTTTTAGCCTAGAGAAAGAACAGCTGAGTGTGACTTCATGAAAGTCTAACTTTGAGCAGGTTGAAGACAAAGTTCTTGAACTATGAAAGGGATGGTCTAAGAGGAGGAGGCATCGCCAGTAAGCAGCTCTTGGAGGCTGATTATGAGCATCCTGAGAGGCAGGCATGGCTGGCTGGCACTGAGCCCCCTGTGCTCGGACTTGAGCTTGAAGCCTCTAGCTGAGAGTGAAGCTTCAGGTACCTCCGATGCAGTGGGGTCTCCTGCTCCACGCGCCATCAGGAAGGGAAGCCCAGGCTTCGGGAAGAAACAGACAGGTACTGCTTCTCTCTGAAGAGCATCTGTAGGTATCAGACACCCAAGTCCTATGCGTTATGTGTTTTCTCCATGCCGGCCATCAACAATTCAAATCACCAGACGTTTATTGAATTATTTTTATGTTTCATGTTATCTTTATTTTTTTTTTTCAGTCTTCTTCAGGTTTTCTGAAAATGTTTTTTCCTCAACTGTAAAATAGAGGAAAACATCCTGATTCACAACCTTATGGAGTTACTGTGAGTATAAAAAGAAAAGATAATCCGCATGATTTCAGGGCACCTCACAAAAGTTTGTTATTAGGTCAATAAAAGGGTGCTGTAGACTGCTGCTGTCGGCTCCCACTGGCTCATGAGGGCCAAAGCCAAACACAGTCAAATATTTAGGAATTTTGTGACCTGGGTATTCATCTGTTGGTAACCTGAAATTGGCCTTGGTGGGAGTATTTACAATGCAGAAATCAGAGAAGGCTACAAATCAAAGTTTCTTCTACTCCCCTGGAGAGCCAGTTTACTTAAACTTCCCTGGCTACAAGTACATTAAATGAGATTTATATTTATTTATGTTTGATTGGGAAAAGAAGACAATATTTAAAAATTATATATATGTATTTTCAAGTTGAAATAAAATGATATGCATTTTTTAAACAAAATCTAACACGCAGCAAAAGTCTTTTTACCAGGTGAAAGCTGGTATGTGTGTGTACTTATGACACAGACTTGATTGTATGAACAAGTTCATTAGCTTCTACTTTCTCACATCAGACAGAAGTTGAAGCTCAGGGGGTTCTTGATCACCCAGCCTCTGACTCACCGTGCACCACGGCATCTGCGTGGTCCTTGGTTGAGCTCCCCCTTCCTTGACTCTCCTTGGTGCCAAAGTAGGTCCCAGGGAAGCGCTGGCTTCCAGCCTGGGTACCACAACCTTTTTGTGGCTTTCTTGACCTGAAATCAGGGGCCACGGGGATCCTCAATAAGTGTGTCCACGTGGATTTACACATCTCTTAGCTTCGTTAGATGGAATCTGTGTCACTTTCTCTTGTCTTTGCTTTTGTTACCATTTTTAGAGAGTACCATGTTTACCATTTTGAAAATTAAATTTAGAAACCACTTTATTGAAAAAATTGAACTGGTTTTTATGTTATCTATTTCTATATGGTAAAGATATTTCCAAATGATGGATGATTGTTGATAAAGCAAACATCTTATAATCAATACTGGAGGTTTTCATCAGAGAAAGAACATGACTGACAAGTTACTCCAAAATTGGCTGAACAGGAGCTTGTGTATTTGCAGGGGGCAGGATTGCGTTTTTGTAGTTGAATGATTCCAAAGCATCTGGAGATACAGTAATGCATATAACTGTGTAATTATTATATGCGGTGGATAGGAGAGAAGACAATTAAGACTGCTATTCAGCTATTTGCACTCTGAGTGCAAGAACGTTATCTGTTATTTTTACTGTGGGATTCTCAGCATCTAGAATAGTGGCCGGCGCATGGTAGATGTTTGACCCAAACTCACCAATGGGTAAAAATAAACAACACTGAGCAAGTCATTACTTCCCTCTGGAACAAAATCCTCCCCATTACACAATTTGGAAGGCTTTTGCTGTGGTACTTTCTACCACATGGAGTTTGAAGTCAGTCAGACTTTTGTTAAAATCCTTGAAAACATATTAGCATGGATGAACTGTTTATTGGTTTTGACATTTGCTTCATATGACATGGAGATCATAACTATATCACAAAATTCCTGTGGCTGTGAATCAGAAACTATATTTGAAGTACTATACAGTGTTTTAAATATAAACTATATTTATAGTATTAGCACATTACCTATCACATAGGATGTTTAAATAAATATGAATTTCCCTGTCTCTCCCTGGGAATCTAGGACCCCCCTCTCAGGGAGGATTGATGTAATGGGTGAGGGGAATCACTTGATTCGGGACCCAGGTAGGAGGAGCCACAGGTGCTGCATCGTTACAAACATCTGGGAGCAAGCAGAACTTGCTCATATGCTCGTGTAAACTGCTCATATGTTTTATTTTAATGAAGCTTTTGCACTCGGCAGAAAAAGATGTGCTGAATGCAGTCTGTTTTTCATTATCATAAGTTCACTTTCAGTGATTATTAATAGTAGCTCACTGAGTATATGGAATAGAAATGGATACACATGAGTCAGGAATGCGAAGCTTTATTGCAAGTGGAGAAAGTGACCCCAATAAGCATCCTGCTCTGTCTTGATAGCCTTGATCAACGGCTGCACACATTAGATGATTAGACCTTTAGTGGCAGTCCTGTAATTTCGTCCTCTTACAGAATCTTACCAATCAGTATTTCTGTTTCACACTTTAATGGTTGGTGGGTCCAGCTGTAGTTCTACAGGTACTTAATACCTTTCCTATTGATTTATTTCTCAGTGGAGAAAAATAATTTATTCGACACCATTTACTGATCTTGTACATTGTGTCAGGCATTGTGCTGAGCTCCAGGAAGGCACAAGTATAGACAACACATTCCTGCCTTTCTGTCTGGTGAGGGCTGGAGACATGCAATCCATTCATCTCACCGAAATGTGCTGAGTGATCCAGGGGGCGATGTGTACAGGAAGCGCTAGGAGAATCAACGGGGTAGCAAAAAAAAACCTTTTAGAGAATTGGGAATGGAAATAGCATTGGCCTGAGATTTGAACTACTTCAGGCTGAGAAAGCAATGAGGCCCTCAGCAGAACCTGGCCTCTGGAGCGCTGATGCTGTGTGTGTTACGTGACCCTCTGAGATGCTGGGACTGGAAAGGGCTCATGGCTTCACCTTGGCCATCCCTCAGGCTTGACCAACTTTGGTGCCCTTCCTTGAAATCTCCTCCTGTAAAACAAGCTGGTCACCTCTACTGCGAATTTGAGCAGGGCTTCTCATTCTAGTCATTCGTATCTCCACATTCTGAATTCTTTTCAGAGATTCTGTGCCTTAAAGATCCTCCTTCCTAAGAGGAGAGGGAGCTTGGTTTCGGAAGTCTATTAGAAATGATGCCTTTAATGCTGGAAGTATTTCCTGTAAGTAGGCATGCCTCCATGTGAACTCCTGACAGTAATAAAATTACAGCTTTATTTACGGTGGCAGCAACACTGAGCTGTCGCCCAGCTGATGACGCATGAGTGCAATACATTACTGCAGTGAAGGGTTTTCTGATGTAAGTCTCAGAAGGTGTAAGAAAAACTTCAGTAGCAAGTTAATTAAGGAGGAGAAGTCAAAGAAGAGTGAGACTTCAAGCTGAAGGTACAGATAGAGGAGGGCTTTTTTGTTGTTTTGTTTTGGTTTTACCTGTGGGCTGTTCCAAAAAATGTTCAAAACTAAATTTAATGCCTCTGATTTCTTAAAGAATCAGCTTACCTACCATTAACTGATTAAGATGACTACTGTTAAGTTTTCTCTGTTATTAGGTCCACAGGAGATGCTTTTAAATTATTAAAATTACATCATTCATGCTGAGTGCTAATAAGGCTGGATGGTATATTAGGAACATGAATTTGGGAGAGAGGCAGATCTTAGTTTAGTTTTTGGCTCTGCCACTGCGTGACTTTGAAAATAGTCTTTACCTTCTCTGACCTTCAGTTTCCTCTCCAGGAGATAACAGTCCCTACTACATCAAGTTGTTCTAAGTTTGAGACAAAATATATAAAATGCCAACACAGGACATGCATACAGTGAATGCTTATTAAATAGCAGCTCTTATTTATACTATATTAAATGAAAAATTAATATTCCCAACGGAAACTGAGACAACTTATGTAGACATTTCTTATAAGGTCTTTAGGTATCTGTTATCATCAGTCGATTACGTTTATTTGTTTTTAAATAGAATAAAATGTAATTATCCATAACCAGGTGGTTATAGGTTAACCTTCAGGTTAAAAAAACAAACAAACAAAAAACAGATCAGTAAAGATTCATAACATCTTAGAACAGGGAATTTGTTCCACTTTTAGAAGTGGCTTTTGGTGAAAATGCAGAGTTTTGTTGAAATGGGGAGGAACTTGTGGTTGAGAGACCTGGTTGGATCCTGTCACTTTTTAGCTCTGTGACCTTGGGCAAGTCATTCAACTGTCTGATGGCCCCAAACCTTTTTTACAGCCACAAAATAAGAATGGTAAGATTTACCTCTTTGCAATGTTTTAGTGGTTTAATAGGATACTGTTAACATTTCTGATCAGTGAAGTTACAAAATTTACACTTGTCCTGTTTAAGCCTCATAAGATTACAGGTCACTGAAACAAAGGCTGTAAATCAGAACAGAAAAAGCAGCATGAGTCTGGGGAAGGACATACCACCCACAAAAGAAGACAAAAATCAAACAGATCTCTGAACCCCGTAAAGAGAAGGAACTTGATGGCCTGTAGAGAGTTGCTAGAATAATGCCAGAGGACAGAGCATGTAAGGAAAGCAGAGTCAGATCAGTAAGATGAGTGTTGAGTAGGTGATCACAGCCTGAGGACTGTCCAGAATTCAGGGTTCAAGACCGAGCTGTGGGGCAGTGACAACCAGCCATGAGAGAGAACCAGGGAGGGAGATTACACTTGCGAGAACTTTCTACAGGTCCAAGCTGCCTTCCCCAAAAATGGCCCGAGCATTGGCTACACTCACTTCTCATGTGTGTATCTTTTCTAAAATCACATCCTGCGGGCCTGATGTTCATAGGGCTATAAGTGTCATCGGAACCCCAGTCCCATTAGACATAAACCATGCATCACGTTTGGCCTGTTCATACCCAAGAGAGGGATGTCACATGTAACAAAGACAATACCAGACATTGTTGGAAAGTTGGCTTCCATATATCAAGAAAATCGGGCTTGGGTCTCCTGTCTGGGTGCTCAGACAAGAATGGAGCTCTTGCACCCACAGTGTCTATTGAGTGAACAATCTCCCAACGTCGTTAGGAATTCTAGTACAGCAATGACTGAGAAATCTTTTTTTTTTTTTTTTTTTTTTCATGCTATTCCCTCCATGCTAGAGGCTAGGATTACTAAACTCTATTCCAGGTGCAGTACTGACATTCATCTTTCTATCCACCGTCCTCTGATGTTGTGAAAGAGATCACTTCTACTCAAACACTTAAAGCCCGTGTTCTCTGTCACATTTGATGATAGGATTTCCCTTGCCTTTATTAGGTTTACATTATTCAGACACTGTATAAAAGAGCCATTGTTTTACTAAGTTAGAAAAATAAATTAAGTCTTTGAGTGGTGGATGACTTTGATAAGAAACTCTATTGGTGGAAATATAGGGAGTTGATATTTGTGATGTCTGTTTAACTCAAGCTATTTATCTGGGACCGCTCCAGCTAGGCAGTTTCTATGCAGGCAGCCACTGGCTCTGCAGGTCGAGCAGCTTTTCTGCTCCTTTTGCTAAATGGGGTGTTAGTTTGCAGTACACTGATTTAAAGCATGAGCTCTCTATAGGCAATCTCCCTCATGTGTGCTATGAGGATTTCAGGTTGGATTCCTGTGCCAGTTGAAAATCAAAACTTTCTTTTGTGGAAAATATGTTGCTAGCACTTTGGGAGGGTTCTAATGAAAGAACCCAATCCAAGGTTATTCCAGAGAAGGATGTCACTACAACCCGAAAATCATTGGTTGAGCTGTTTGTCATGGCAATAAGTTGATCTCAATTAAAGAACTAGAGACAGCAAAAGAAATAATTAAAAATGAAGTTAAAAATAACATTTATTGAATGTCTACTTCAAATTAGTTTCTATGCTAAGGATCTTACATGGATATTTATTTAATCTTCTCAATAAACCCGCTTTTATAGATGAGGAAATTGTGGCTCAGATAGATTAAGCTATGCACCCAAAGTCATATTCCTAGAAAATAATAAAGCTGACTCCAATGTCCATGCATCTTCTATTAGCTCGGCTTAACTCTGTGGCTTTCATTTTCTACTATCATATTATACAATACTACTCATGATGATTAACCATGAGTGATGGTGTTGCTTGACTATTTAGATTGGTAAGTGAATCAGTCACAAAGGTTTACTTAAAAATTGTTTAAAAAACAAGAGAGATATTTATATATGCCTATATTTGATGCTTGCATAAATAAAATATTTTATGGTGTAATTATTCTTTTTAAAAATTAATAAACATAATTTTGGAAATGAGTGGAGTTTTTAAGACCAAAAATGAAAGAAACTAATATAAGGTCTGTAATCTGCTTGATAAAGTTGTTTCTCATGACGGTATATGTTAACAATTCTGTTACCGCTATATATGTATACTGGAGTTGAACAATTAAATAAATTAAGTAAACAGCAAATAATCAGAGTCCAGTTAATCACTGTTTGAGTAGGAAGTTACAGATAAGCAAGGAAAGAAGGCTAGAAGGATTCATCTGCTAATGGATTAGAGTTAAAGACACTAAAAAACTCATAATTAGCTTAATATAGACACAGAAGGTTACATACAGACATATTTATAGATGCATGTATACACACAGGTTAGCATACACACATATACACACACATATCTCGTCTTATTCTGTCAGCCAAGAGGGCCTAGAAATAATGACACCCCTGTAGTAATGAGCACACTTAATCCTCATTTCTTGGTTTCTAATACCATTCTCCAGTACAGAGGACCCAAACTCCTTGGAGAGTTTGCTTATTCTAAGACAAGAGCAGAACTTTTACAAGATGATCCTGGAGCATCTTGGAGCACCAGAAGATATAATAGTGAAAACACACACACACATACACACAAGGATGGGACACAGGAGTCAACTGAAAAAGCTTCTGATGGCCAAAGCTGGAAAAAATTGGGCAAAAAAGGAAAGTAGTATTGAACTGTAACTCAAATTATAAAATACCTACGAGTCCATACTGGTGTGAATAAATGACTGAATAAATACATGGAAGAGAACAAATAGCCCATACAGAAAATTCCCCAATAATTTAGATACTCTGCTCTCCAGAAGATGAAGAATAATTCAACACAACTTAAATGTGGGCTGCAGAGTGATTTGCTTCCAAATATTGTGTAGAAAACAGGGGGTCAGGGGGAGAGTAACTTTACAGCAGAGAAACTTGATGGACACCTCAGGCGGGTGGTCACAGTCAACGCCAACAAGGATAAGTCATATCCATAGTCTGTATCCTTTATGTGGGAAGATGAGAATAGCATTTTACCTCTGAGGTCTTCTCCAAGACTGAGAAAACCATCAGATAATCCAAATCGAGGAGCATCTACAAAATATCTGACCAATGGTCTTCAAAATTGGCAAGGTCATAAAAAAAAGGTGTCTGAGAAAATGTCACAGAGGATCTAGAAGTGTCACTACATGTAGCTATATTGTGGTATCTTGGAATAGAAACAGGACATTTGGTAAAAACTAAAGAAATCTGAATAATACAGAGCCTTCATTAATGATAATATATCAAGACAGGTTCACTGACTGTAACAAATGTTCCATACTAAAGTAAGCTGTCAATAATAGGGGAAACTGGGTGTGAGAGGCATGGGAACTCTGTACCACCTTTGCATATTTTTTCAAAAATCTATAGCTGTTCTAAAGTAAAATTTTATTTTAAAAATCAATAAAGAATTTGAAATGCCTAATAGATTAAGTAATTAAATACATCTTTAAACTCAGGATCACTGCATTTTTTTTAATGGTACAATCAGACTTACAGGAAGAACCAGGTAGAGATTATATTGTAGGGCCAGAGGAGAGAGCCTAGGGCTTTAAGTGCCTGCAGGTGGCACTACACCCTGATCACTCTCCTAACCAAGGACCCTACTAACCAGGTGGCCACAGATGTTAGGCTTCCTCTCACACCTCTCTTCCTGGGCTCTGAAAAGCAGAGGGTATGCCTTGGATCTCCCATAATAACCAAGCCTCTGGGCACTGGAGCAGGAAAGGTATAGGGTATGTGGGTTTTACCTATCCTGTGTGAAATGACACATTGGCCCATAGCACCTGTCACAGGTCATCAGGGTGGGATTTTAGGCAAGCGTTCTGGCCTGCGTGTTTTACTTATGCCTAAGTATTTGTATAACCAGAGTCAATTTTGTCTTCTTGCTTCACTCTTAACTGGATTCTAGCTCCTGGACTAGACCTCAGATTAATTGAAATAAACCTCACTAATTGGCTGACACAATATTTACAGGTTTTATCTCCGTGTTCCTGAAAAGTTTTCTGTGGCTTACGGTTATATTCAATGATTTTGAGAGAAATTGAAGACCAAATATCAGGTGAACAATAAAGGTTGTGAGGAAGATATAAATAAAACCATTAGTGGGAGATGACTACATAAAAACCTGCTGTGAGTTTCTGACATTTGCTAATAATGGCCCCAAAATATGGTTCTGGATTTTCTACCAAGCAACATATGAAAGGAAATATTATTAGATGTATAATTCACATTAAGATAAACTTGAGTCAGTTGGAACAAGTACAAAGAAGGCTTTCAGGGTTCTGGAAATATTCTGTTTATTGGTCTGAGTACTGATTACACAGGTGTGCAGGTTGTGAACATTCACCAGTTGTATACCTCCGTTATGTGAAATTTTCTCTATGCATATTCTACCTCAACATGTTTTTAAGTCAATAAAAAGGATTCAAGTTGAGAAGAAATTGAAAAATATCATAGGGGATACTTGATAACGTGCATTTCTTCAGAAATTAGGAGGCAACAAAATATCAGTTGTTTCAGTTGCTGTTTTCCAAGTTCTTTTGAGGAGAGCACCAAACAATATGCTAAATAATGCACACCACGTAGAAGTCTTATCTTTGTCTGTTTAAAATAAATACATTAATGATGTTCATAGGGGTGTTTATTTAAGAATCTCAGTGAAAACCAGTGGATTCACAACAAAGTCTTACTTGTTACAATTCTAAGAAAGTGGCTCCAAAATGCTATCTTATGGGACACCTGGTCCCCTCCTGGTCTCCAGCAGTAGCCGGTTACCTCTCTCACTGCTAATCTCTTGCCCCAGCACAGCTATTTCCTCACAGCAGAAAGAATGACTCCCAACTCTCAGCCCAGAGCCTGCCAAACCCTGAAAGATCCATCCCTGCCCACCTTGCTAACATCTTTTCTTGGTATTGTCTCCTCTGTCCCAAGCTTTGGTCGCACTGAGAAAGCACTTGACTCAAAGCCAATTCTTCTTTGCTGCCTTTGCACTTTCTGTGCCTCTGTTTGCAATACAGTTGCCCCTTGATATCCGTGGGATTGTCTCCAGCCCCACCCCCCCATACCAAAACTCACAGATGCGCAAGTCCCTTATATAAAATGGCCTGGTACAATGAGCCCTCCACGTGCACAGGTTTTGCATCTGCAGTTGGTTGAAACCGTGGGATGCAAAACTCGAACGCAGATTGTTCTTTTTTCAGATATTTACTAGTAGGCTTCCTTCTAAAGATTCAGATCTCAGCATAAAGACCATCCGTTCAAAACCCTTCCCAGATAATACCCCCTTCGTCATTTCCCCACTCTACCTCCGTTACTTTTAGTTTTCTTCATAACATTGATTAATATTTGAAATCACTATATTCTTTTACCTATTTAATGTTTCTTTTCCAATGAGAATATGTATTTTTTAAAGATAGAAATGTAGCCTATCTTTTTACTGCTGGGTCCCAAAATTCTAGAATGGTGCCTAACATATGGCACACACAAAATAAATGTCTGTTGCAAAAACAATTGAATGAATGAAGAGAGTGTGTAAATTAAGGGATCCAATGCATCTTTCTTGTGATTCCCCCTAAACAGTATTACTTTCAAATAAGCTTTTGGCAAATATGAAATAGAGCACTCATTTCAAAGTTATTCTGGGCAATTGCCTGGGAATAGCTAGTCTTGGTTGCTGGGTACATATAATGTCCTATAGTTACTTAGTACACTGGCAGTAGTACTAAGTAATACCATTCTTTGGTATTATCTTTAAACCACTCTTAAGTAAATAAAATCTTGCTACAAGTAACCCTGGAGTATTTTTAAAGTTTCCCTGTAAAATCCTGCTTGACTGAAAGTCCTCTGTTCTTGTGCATCAGTCCACTTGATTTTTGTTTTCGAGCTTATGTTTGAAGCCATGCTTGTGTTTTTTTGCCCTAGCATCTTAGCCATCTGAAAGACATCTCAAGTTATTTCACTTTTAGTCACTCTGAAGGAGTGTTATCTCTCTTCTGTGTCTTTCCACCTCCACTCCAGAGTTTTCCCCAAGTAAATTTAGTAAATGTCATAGTGTTCGCATTTTACTTAACATCACTCCAGGTATATCTTCAAATCCAGAGATGATCCCCCCAATTGTTTTTCTAAGATGTGGTAACAAAACACAGCCATAAATTGAATTGTTTTTTTAAAAAAAAACTATGGATTCCTACAGTCCTGGGAGGCAGAACACCAAGCCTGGAGGAAATGTGTCTGGCTATTTGGAATCCTGTACACAAGTTTGCAGCTGGAGGCTGAGAGACTCTGGAGGCTCTCGGGTGTGAGGAACTGATACCTCGACTCACCTGCTATTGAGGAAAAGGAAGACTTTTATTATCTCACCTGAAGTAGGGTGGCTCCGGGATAAAATGCTTATCAGTGTCTTGGGCATCTACCTCTCTGCTCACCTCTTCTCAGGTGAGCCCACCTCCTGGCTTCAGGATAGAGGCTGTGATGCTGGACCACATATTCAGGCTCTTCCACATCCAGCATCACAAGGGACCACTGCTTCCTGTGTGTCTGTTTTCTTTTGTTTTGTTTTAATTAAGGTTTTTCAGTTTTTCAGTCGACCTGCCCTCACATCTCTCCGGTCAGAACTATACCACAGAACCCATGACATAAACCAAGTACTGGCAAGAAGAACGGAATTATTATGATTGGTTTTGACGAGTGGGGATTTATTGCCTTGATTCAGGTGAAGGGCCATTTTTTTTTCCTTTCAAGATAGTTATAGGCACCTAAAAACTTCCTTAGGGGTCTGTTAATAGAAAATAAATGGAAAGTGGATGTTGTGTAGAAAATCAACCAGGGTTAATAGGGAAGGTGGGCAAGACAGAGGGAACATGGTTGAGGACTGCTTGCTAACGCCCACAGGCCAAGTCAGCTTGGGGGGAGCCACATGGGTGGAGGTCTGGGGCAGGTGTCTCCAGGGGACAGAACAGCTGAACTGAGAGGGGACAGCTTGAGCACTGAGTTGGTCACAAAGACAGGGACTCAGGTGGAGACAGCAGCCTAATTATCAGACGTGGAGGGACGCCAGCGCAGGCCTGCCAGCTTTCCAGACTCCTCTCCATCTGGTCAGCAGCCAGGCCCCGCTCACCTTTCCCCTTCGACTTCTCTGTGTTCACACTGCTCTGTCCGCAGTGAGGACCTGCCTGCTTGTCTTCCCTGTACCCTGGACCCTAGTAAGTGCCTCCTTCTTCATCCCCCATTGGCTCGTTCCCCCTCCATCACAGCCTGTGTCCACTCCATTGGAGCCTCGGATGACTTCAGCGCCCTCACTAGCCCTGATCCTTGAAAACATGCCATGTATTATTTTCGCTCTGGAACACGTTCTCATGGCTGGCATTGTAGTAGACACTCATTAAGTTCTCGCTGGATGAAGACTCAGCTTAGCTCCTTTAACGCAAGGGGGCAGTTGGTCCAGGAACTGGAATCCTGCCACATTTGCATTCTAGGGACCAAATGATTCTGCTTGATGAGGAAATTCCGTTATAAAAAAATCTGGGAAGCAAGCATGGCCAGCTTCTTATGGATATATGAGATGCTGTATTTTTAGGTATTTTAATTTTTTCATAGCACAACCAAGCGCTTACCTTACAGCTTTGGAAACCCAGTTTGGTTGAGGTTCTAAATTTTAGAGGCACTGTATCTTATATCATTACATAAAAGACTTGGCTTTTAACATTCGACTTTGCTTTGTGAATCCATGGAATTACCTTTCTGTTACTTTACAGCTTGAATTCAATTGAAAATAATATAATATTCATTTAAGGAAGATTGAGCAGAGAGGTTATTTCAGTCTGAATACACGAGTGACTAGTTATTTCAAATAAACATCCATTAAATAATAGTAATCTGTATACGAATCTTATCAAAATGCTTTAAGGCAACCACAGTTAATGAGTTGAACATTATTACTTTTGAAAAAAAAATCATAGCTTTCCAGAGAAAGGACTGTCTTTTCTGAGTGAAGCTCTTACAGTCTGACTCTACTCAAAAGGCATTGTTAAGTGTTTTGTGAGGTTTTGTTTTAAGTCTTGATTTAAATAGGAACTCAAGATTACTAAGATAAAAATTTGGAGCCACATGTTTGGACATTTTGTAGCCGTGTGACCTCTCTGAGCCTGAGTCCATTCCTAAATTGGAGTTAATAACATTTATACATCCTCTCTCAAACTGCATATGGTGATGTATGTGAAGTGCTTTATAAGAACTGAAATACTGTTGATGTTGTTATCTTTTGTAGCATTACCATAATAGAGAACTTAGAACAAATTTGATAATGCCCTCAGCATAGAGCTCGATTGAGGACATAACAGCCAATTCGAAAAAAATTGTAGGGATTGGGAATACCATTCTTGGCTCTTCAATCAGAATGGATCCAGGAGTCAGGGGAGAAGGAGGGGACATTATTATTATTCCTGTTAGCGTGCCTCTGTCTGGTTTTACCTATAGAAGAAACACACATGCCTCCATCATTTGTAAAACAGACAAGATACATGAATATCTACCCCATTATCCACGTATAGCACCTGAGAACACGAGTTGTAATGTCACCACGTAAGTTTTAGTTGATTGCCACTGCTCACGCACAGACAGCAAATTTCCAAGGAACTGGAGAGTGTGAGTAGAAGCAACTTGATTAGACATACAATGTTCCCAGGGCGAGAATTCAGTCAGTACAGCTACGTTAATAAATTTCTCCTCTGCCTCATCCTAACCCTACCCACACCCTACACATAAGCAAGCTGGGCCCCAGTCGCACAAAACATGCGCCATCAGCTGTCATAATATTCTCACTCACATCTTCCTACATTCATATATGCTGTTCCCTTTGCCTTGAATGCCCTTCCTTCTCTTTTCCACCTTGAAAGTGTACGTTTTTCCCCTCAAGGTAAACACAAATGATGTTTGAGTCCTTTTAAAGAGTTCCAAGTACAGCTAGTGACTCACTTTGTTTTATACTCTTAGCATACTATTAAATGACCTCACTTATGGCATTTTTCACACCTATATACATTCTTCTTGAAAGTCAGATGGACTGAAATCTTATTTTGTTTTTTCCACTGCAAGAGACACAGTACTGAATAATTGTTGAAGACGTAAATACATGACTGTATATAATGTCCTGTGTGTTTACAAGAAGAGCATAACAATGGAAGATTTGAGAGGCTTTGGCTCCTGGAAAGACTCTTAGCATTTGGACTCACCTGGAGAACTCTTCGAAGTGAAGAAAAACCTTAGCACCCTCTATCAACCTCTTTTCAAGCACAAAAGCAAGTAGGGTGGGACAAGGGTTGTTTCTGTCACTGTTTTCCACACCAGCAAATATTGGTGGAGACTGTCCTAAAAAGTCTAATATTTTAAAGTAAAATATTTATTTTAATTCTCCTTTTAAAAGACCGAATCTTCTTTGAACACAAACCACCAGCCTTCATGCTCTCTTGTTGCTGTCATCAACCAAATGCTCACTTATTCCTGCTCAGCCATTAGCTTGTGGCTAATGTTTTACTCTCCATCACTTCTCCCGGCATCTTTCCACTTGAATATTAGCATAAATGATCCATTCAATCCTCTAGAATTTTACAACTTCATCTCCAATGACCATTCTTCCCATACCCAGCTCAGCTACCCACTGTCATGGTCATACCTGGACTTTGCCAAGGGGGTTTGCAGTACAGTAACCTTCCACTTTTATACTCTCCACTGCCCCTGATCATAGTCTATTTAGTTTAGCTCAGGCCTGTATTTGGAGTTGGGGAAGCACATAAAAACACGTGGCCCTAACCTCCAAGGAGCTCAATCTAGACAAGAGTTGTGAATAAACTGAATACCGCACGGTGTCTGCTCTGGGAAAAAGGAAATAACTCTTCCTGGGAGGACTAGAGCAAAGGTTCGATTAAGATGTAGAGGAGAACGGAGGTCCAGCAGCCCGAGAAGACAGAGGAGGAGACGCTTTTCCAGGGAACAGACAAGGACATGAGCTGTGCACATGGTTTCTCCACAGACCCTCGTGTCTCCGGCGCACAGCTGGGGCCTGAAGTTCTAGAAGGAGACGGCAGAAGGTGAGATTGGTCAATGACCTCACACTTCAAAAAAAGTTTTACCAGTTTATATTTTCTTCTGATCATTTGTTTTGCTTTAAATGCATATTTATTTATTTAAAATTTAGATGTGTTAATTCTTTTTTTTTTAACACCTTTATTGGAGTATAATTGCTTTACAAGGGTGTGTTAGTTTCTGCTGTATAACAAAGTGAATCAGCTGTACGTATACATATGTCCCCATATCTCCTCCCTCTTGCGTCTCCCTCCCACCCTCCCTAGCCCATCCCTCTAGGTGGACACAAAACACCAAGCTCATCTCCCTGTGCTATAAATGCATATTTATTATATATAGATGGATTATTATATATAGATAGATATATAGATGTATATATAGATTATATATACATTTATAATTAAAATTATATCTATAATGCATATAGTTATAATACATATACATATATTTTTATATATAAAGTTTTAAGATAGAGTTCTTTTCCGATCCATTACATATTTATGCTTTGAAATCTATTTAAACTTAATAAAAATCAGGCACACAGTTATTTGTGAGGCCTTTTCAGCTACAAAGGCACCGCACTGTTGGGTGTATCTGAAGATCGGAACACGACTTCATCAGCCCCTTCGCACTGCAAGCTTATCGCCCTGCTCAGCACCTGAGGTTGCCGAAGACCCAAAGGTAAGCTCACCAGAATTCTTTAGAGTTTTTCTCAAGAGAAAGTTTAAAATTTGCAAGGAGAAGGACCAGATGAATGGTAAGGCACTCACCTTTTTACAGAAAAGCCATCTGGAGAAAACTTGTGTCCTCACTAAGCACTGAAGCTGAAAATGATCCACAGTTATAAACCTGGGAACTGAACCTGGCCCCTGTCACTCAAAGCACAAAGAAACCCTCTTCTGTGATTGATGCTGAGACAGAGGCACCTCATTTTGACCGTTTGGCTCTCCCAACCCTCTGTCCCTGTAACCAGAGCTGGCTCAATTATGCCCCATCACAAAGAACAGATAGCAGGAAGGTCAGGTTCAGGGAGGGGGCTATAATTTTAGAAGCACTTCCTGTTATGAGTCTGACTTTTGATCTCCTGTGATCACTCAGACCAGTGAATTGAAGCAAATGGTATGCATGAGTCACTTTCTGGTGGGATCACTCCTGGAGTGTGGTCAGACGTCTGGAAGGCTTTTTTCTCTGCTGGCTTTAGGAATTACTTAGCCAGTCCACTTTGCCCTCAAGTATGTAGCTTGGGCAGCATTTTTCAGGAATACATATGTAGTTGAGCTGAAATTTATGATATAACAATAATGTCCTGTAGCATCTTTCTACTTAATCAGAACAGAATTGCTCTTAGGAGCTACCTTCAAACTTTTCATTTGGAACATGAAAAAGAATTTTTCTGAATCAACTTACTAATTAAAGACAGGACTGAGACCAGAACCCAGTCTGTACGGCTTTCAAAATAAGCACTTTGTGTGTTTACTAGATCAGACTTTCTTACAGTGCCCTGTCAATCAGGCATCTCTCAGGTCTGATGGGATGTGAATCACAAGAAAATGGAAGCCAGGGTAGACTTTTTGAAGCAGGCTGTAATAGAGTTGAAATTCATCAGATATGAAGGGCCAGTAATTGAGTTTCACAGTTAGAATTAATTTTCCTTTTATGTAAAATAAAAGGTAATGGCTTAATTTGTGGTTTCCAGGCAATGCCATCTTGTTCTGAATTGCCAGAGAATGTTTTAAAACTTCAGATTTCTATGTCCTATCCTAGACCTTCCAAATAACTACTTTGAAAATGATACCAGGATTTTCTCTCTTTCAGATCTCACACAATTCAAATAAGCAGTAAGATTTCCCTCAGAAGTCTGATTCAGCTTTCATATTCTATGATATTAAATCAGTATTTCTCAAAGTTTGCTTCTACTAAGAATGCTTTTATAATCAAGGTTGAGAAGCAGAAGGAAGGATTGGGAACAGTCCTTATCTTTGGAAAACTGACCTTGCATCCTCAAACGTGAGGCTTTAAGAAGTCTTTGACTCACTGAAATTTGTTTGGCTCAAATTTCCCAAATGTACACAATATTTACTAATATCTTAGGAGCTAGTCATCTTCAGAATACCCTTTTAAGAAAATCTAAATTGTTAAGACATTTATATTGATACAAATAAACAACCTTGTAGTTTTAAGAAAGAATATTCTCACATCCTCAAAACCAGTTGAGAGACTTGAAGTGAGCTTACAGACCAATTTGTTTAATCATCTAAAGACAGATTTTCTCATAAGATGATATTGCTATTGCATATGGTGTTAAGAATTGAATGCTCACAATTAAAAATTGATATCCGAGGTGTCGGACTCTTTAATCCAAGTTTGCACCACCTCCAGTTTCTACTGTGAGAGAAGCTTCTCCAGCCATTTCTTCTGAAGAATTCTTTATTTTCTCCAATAGTCAGAGTTTTACAAATGAGCAGTCTCTCCAGGCACACCTTCCTATTGGAGCTTTGCTTCCTTTCTGCAGTTTATCTCATTGGGTTTTGCAAGTTTCCTCTAACTTAGATGAAAAATTAACTTGAAATAAACACCCCCAGATGGCCACAAAGCCCTTCTGTGCAGAGCTCCAGTGCTGCCGACGGATTCTGAATTGGAGTCAGACCCGAGTACAAGGCATTTGGGGTCAGCACAGAATGACCCGCCTCCTCTGGTTTCACTTAAGCTCAAATTTTCTCCATGGAGATAGCACATACTTCTCAGATTTGGTTACTTACTCCTTGAAGGGGTCTCGTTTGTTCTAATGTAATTTTTAACCTTTCAAAGTGTTTTAAACTTAAATTTCCCCCCTTTATTTTTAACAACATATATTTCTTAAAAGAGGCCTCCTACAAGGGAAGTTAGCATACTAAAAATCTGGTAAAATGTAGAAGTACTAAATAATCAAATTCCTAAAGATTTGATCAAAACAACTGGTCTTTAAAAAAAAGAAAAGAAAAGGAAAAAAAGAGATAGAGGACTGGCATTCTGCTTTTGGCATCACATCTGCATTTGTTCATGGCGCCTGCAGAGGTCTTACAGGTTCTCCTTTGGTGCCCTCAATCTACTTCTCTGTTTGAAATCAACCTCCTGGTTTTTCTCCCAAGTCTTTTCATTTATTGCTGCTAAAAGCTATAATGGCAAAAGCTCCAAAATAATTAAACCTCTTTTTTCCTTCCTTCCTCACTTCCTTTTATTCTCCTTCCTTCCTCCCTCCCTCCTTTCTTTCCTTCCTTCCTTCCTTCCTTTTTTTTTCCTTTTTTTAATGATCCATCAATAAATTCTTACTGCACACTGAGTTCATGTCGGATGCAGTCCTGTGGTTAGGGATACAGAAGGAAAGAGCACAGCTGTTGCACTGAAAAATTGGGCTAGTCCGTGTTATTGAGTCAGAAAAAAACATCAACAATTACAAAATTCTAAATGGTGAGAGGCCTGTGGGAGGAGCTGCAGGAGTGAGTACAAGAGAGCCTTACTCCAGAGGCTGGGTAAAGGGGACCCCGTGGAGGGCAAGAGTGGAGAAAACCGTTCCAAGCAGAGGAACCCACATGTGGAGCATCTCAGAGATACAAAGCAAGTCTAGCAGAATTGAAATCAGTGTTGCCTAAATATAGTGAACTTCTGGGCCTGGGGTAGATGGGGTGTTGGAAATGAGCCATCCTCCAGGGGCAGTTGCCCGGTTGGGGGGGCTGGCCTTCATCCGACAGGCACTAAGGAGAGACGCATTTTATTTATTTACTTACTTATTGTATTGACGTATAGTTGATCTACAATGTTGTGTTAGTTTCTGGTGTACAGCAAAGTGACTCAGTTTTACATATATGTATATTCTCTTTCATACTCTTTTCCATTATGGTTTATCACAGGATATTGAATGCAGTTTCCTGTGCTATACAGTAGGACCTTGTTGTTTATCCTTTCAATATATAATGGTTGGTATCTGCTAAGTTCCAAACTCCCAATCCAACCCTCCCTCACCCCCCCTACCTACTTGAAATCATATTTTAGATTCCACATATAAGTGATAGGAGTGATGCAGTTTTAACATTGTAACACAGTATGGACAACCACCATACCATAGAAAGGGATGTCCAAATATATAACGATGTGTGCTATATTTACATAATTAAATTGCTATAAACCCTCTACACTATGCATTATAATGACCTTAAGTAAATGCACAGTTACATGTACCATTTGTGACTATATAGAGACACAATTGCTGATAGATGATGTGTCCCCATGTATTCAAAATAAATTTAACCACATTTTACAAACACTGATTAACACAGTGATCAGAGAAATAAGAATGAATCAGTTGAAACATTTCTTCTAACTTTGTCTTGCTCTTCTTCCCTTTTTACATTTTTGTTGTCCATTTAACCTAACAAAATCTCTTTTAACGCTTAATGACTTCTCTACCATCTTTTTTTTTCCTAAAGGAAAGAAAGTATTTTCTGTGAAATAATTTCTTTTAACGCTTAATGACTTCTTTACCATCTTTTTTTTTCCTAAAAGAAAGAAAATATTTTCCGTGAAATAATTTTAGAAACTTTTGTGTCTCATGCTGTTAACTTTCTCCATAGCATTTAAACTCATTTTTTTGAGGAATTGCTTGTTTGTTTTTGTTTCTAATTAAGTGCATTTTCTGGTTCAGGGCTTTTGACAATGCCCTCCCCCCAAAAAATGTAATTAAAATCACACTGGTCACAAAAGGAGACTTTTGGCAAAAGCATTTTTTTATTCCTTTCCTGAAAAAACATATTCAGGACCTTGGCCGACCTGATTTTTATCTAACCGGCTGAAAGGCCCAGGAGCTGTAAGCCGTCCACCCTGCTTGTGTGCCTGCCAACCCTCCGGAATTCAGAGGCCTCTTCTCAAAAGTTCAAAGACCGACTTCACATCGTCTAAAGCTTATTTTGAATCTGCCTGAGGGAAGCACTTTGAGGTTAATCCCATGGCCTAAGTCCAAATGAGAGGCAAATGGAAAGCTTTTCCAAAAGTCTCGCCTCAAATCAGCATCTCAAGGTGCTCCCCAGAGCGGCCCTTGCCCCGGGGAAGGGGGGGCTTGCTGGAGCAGGTTAGGAGCGGGGAGTGATGGACATTTACAGGGGGAGGGCTGAGATGGACTTTTTAAAGAAGAAAATAGAAGAAGTGGATGGCTGGGCCTGTTTTCCTTCCAAAGATCCCAAGGTAGGGATGTTGTAAAGTCACATTATGTTTATTTTGCTTAATGATATGATGATTAAAGCATCACCCTTGGCAAATTTCTATCTTAATGGCTCACAAAACAGCTGGAAAGTTTGCTAAAATATCCAGACAAACCTGATAAGGAAATGTTAGTTTTCCCTTTCGGAGAATTTCTTAGAATGTAAGTAAAGGTAGATTGAGCCTCATAAAAATATATGTGGGATGTGAGAGGAGCTTCTCACAAAGTAAAGTATGTCCAGAGAAAGGTTCATGATAAATTGTCAGCTCTGGACAAGAAAGAATGGTTGGAAGGATGGAAGGAGGGAGGTAGGGAGGGGAGGGAGGGGAGGAAAGGGGGAGGGATAGGGGAGGTAGAGGAGGGAGGGCATGTGAAGGTGGATGAAGACACAAGGACACCATCGTGGAATCAGGAAACTCCACTCTTACCTTGATCTTGCTCTCATTTACTGGTGAACCTGAAATAATCCCTTTTCTCCCTGGATCTCAATTTCTTTATCAGCATAAAGAGAAGAATTGGAGTAGATACTTTCCCCCCACCTTTACTGAGAAGGAATTGGCATATAGCATTATTTAAGTTTAAGGTGTTCAACATGAGGATTTAATAAAAATATATATCATGGAATGATTACCACAGTAAGGATAATTAACACATCTGTCAACTCACATAGGTACCATTGTGTGTGTGTGTGTGTGTGTCTGTGGTAAGAAAGTTTAAAATGTACTATCTTAGCAACTTTCAAGAATACAATACAGTATTGTCAACTATAGTTACCATGCTATGTATTACACCCCCAGGACTCATTCCTTAGAGAGATAAGTATTAATGTATGTCTCTTCTCTCTCTAAAATTCTCTTGAGTATGTATGTGTATGTTGCAAATCACACTTACAATTAAGCAGGTAGTGGAAAGAAAATTTCTGGAAGGGACAAGACTGTCAGACTGTTGTCTCACAAAACAAAGAAAACAAACCAAAAAAAAAGCCAAATATTAATATCTTATTCAATTTTTATTTGTGCCTTTGCAATTTTGCATTTGGAACTTAAAATGTTAATGTTAGTTATTTCATTAGGGTGCCTTCTTCCTTTGGACTTTGAAAGAACAAAATATTGATAAAGAAGCAGAGATATGTCCTTTATTCAAGACTGATTTCTTGAAACTCTTTCCAGTGTCTTAGGACACACTTGGAATTTCCACATAAATGTTGTTACTTATCTGGCAGACTTAAATATCTCCTAAATAAATTCTTTAATACTTTTAGAAGTTCTGTTGTATGCTTTTAAATGTTGGTGTTATAGCACTGATTTTTCTTCTGTACCTGAGTGGAGATAAGGCAGAAAAAATAATCACAGAGAAAGGAGCAAATTCATTGATTAGGGGGCTAATCTATCTATTGGCCTTAGAAAGTCTCTATGCCTGAATTGAAATGCAGTCTTACAAACGTAGATCAAGCCTTGAGCCTCAGAAGAAAATGTTTGCCAAGAAGTGAAATAGAAGGAGCATTGTCAGACTGGGCCATTCTTCTGCTTAGGGTCCCTCCGTACCTTCTTGGTTTAGTCCCTCACCAACTAGCTCCTGCCCACGTCTCTAGCTTCCTCCCCACCCCTCTCCACAGACACCCCCCCCCACCCCCCCCACCCCCCCCCACACACACACTACCTCTTTCACCAAATATATTCTATAGCTGCTTTGGACAAAGTGTTCACTTTGACTGGATGCTCTATCCCACCCTCTTTAACTGGCCAAACTTTTACTTATAACTCAAGACTCAGCTTGCGCCTCCTCTTTCAGGAAGTCTTCCAGGTCCCTCTCCTAAGCTCCCTAATACTTCATCACATCCTTTATACAATGAGTCACATCATTTACTTACCAGTCCCAAGAGTGTTGTGAGCTACTTAAGGGCAAGCAATGTGTAAGCTGTCTGACATCCTTGGTCCTGAGCCCTGAGTAGGTACCCCATGACTGTTTGTGATTTGGAAGTCTAAGGAGTCCTTTAAGATTTTTTTGTAACCATTTTTTTTATTGAAGTATAGTTAATTTACAGTGTTGTGTTAGTTTCAGGTGTACAGCAAAGTGATTCAGTTATATGTGTGTGTGTGTGTATATATATATATTCTTTTTCAGTATCTTTTTCATTATAGGTTATCACAAGATATTGAATATAGTTCCCTGTGCTATACAGCAGGTCCTTGTTGTTTATCTTTTTTATATATAGTAGAGTGTATATGTTAATCCCAAATTCCTAATTTATCTCTCCCCTCGCCTCTGCTATCCTCTTTGGTAACCATAAGTTTGTTTTCTGTGTCTGTGAGTCTATTTCTATTTTGTAAATAAGTTTACTTGTATCATTTTTTAGGTTCCACATATAACTGATATCATTTGATATTTGTCTTTCTCTGTCTGACTTACATCAGCTAACATGATAATCTCTAGTTCCATTCATGTTGCTTCAAATGGCATTATTTTATTCTTTTTATGACTGTAATATTCTATTGTATATATACACCACAACTTTATCCATTCCTCTATTGATGGGCATTTAGGTTGCTTCCATGTCGTGGCTATTTTAAATAGTGCTGCAATGAACACTGGGGTGCATGTATATTTTTGAATTAGAGTTTTCTCCAGGTATATGTGCAGGAGTGGGATTGAAGGATCATATGGTAGTTCGGTTTTTAGTTTTTTAAGGAACCTCCATAGTGTTCTCCATAGTAGCTGCACCAATTTATATTCCCTCCAACAGTGTAGGAGGGTTCCTTTTTCTCCACACCCTCTCCAGCGTTTATTTATAAACTTTTTAATGAAAAATGTACCCCATAAATATTTGCAATTTGGATGTCTAAGTAGTCCTTTTAGATTAGAAAGCAAAAAACACACAGAGAATTTAAGTTGGGAACGAAACAATAAGCTGCACCCTATGTAAAAATCTGTTCACTGCTGTGGTCCATTGGCTGAATGGAGGCTCAGTGATTTGCTTCTGAAAATTGACATTCGTGTGGAAAGCTCTGGGACACTGACTCTGGGATGCAAGGGAATGGAGACTTGTTGGCACTCACACCCTTCACTTTGTAAGGTCTTGTATGAGACAATGGCTTAAATCTTCAGTAGACTGAAGGGTTAACCAGTGCCTTCCTTCCTAGTGTATCGGCTTGCTCATGAGGAGTAACTCACAAGCAGACCATAAAGACAGGCCAAAAATCTTGGGTCACCAGTGTAAGGCTGTGTTAAGTAAGGAAGAATTAGAATTGAACATAAATTAACGAGGTTATGACCTAGTAAAAGCTTTCCCACAGTTAAAGCTCTTTGAAATGGCTTTTTGCTTTGCTATGTATTTTTGAAAATCAATAAAAATTAATACTAATGCTTCTGGAATGAATAAGGGGGGAGAGGCTACATTGTAATTTCTAGACATCATGCTGAGTGTGCAGTTCTGGCAGTGAAAGGAATGACCACAGCCCTGGTAAAGGCTGGAGAAGGGTGATGGAGAACTCTTGGTTTGGGCACAGCCAAGAACCATGGTTGTTTTAGGCCTTTCTCCAACAATCTCATAAACAACAGCGAGGTCTCTAAAAATCATTCTTGGTTTGGGTCAGATTGATGTTAAAAGAAGAGGAAACCTCTTTTTAGCAGAGATTTAGTTGTAATTGCTTTGAAAGATGTTGTATAAATGGAATGTTAAAAGAAGGAAATTAGATGACTGGCTGGAGTGCCATTTATTGAGGAAAGAGGAGGCCAAATCCATTCCTGCATGTTGGACCTGGCAACCATGTTTTCCTCTCCACTCTGCAGCGCGTCAGAAAATCAGATGGTCCTGAGGGTCAGGAGGAAACTAGAGTGGAAAGGGCACCACTCTTTGCAGGACATGGAGAAATGTGCTACCACTGCTGTTTCCCAGCCAAATCAGGCAGCATTTCAGAGTCTGTACTAAGCTGGTTCTCTCCCTCTCACATCTTCTAGCCTTTCCTGCCAAATCATCAGGGTCAAAGTTCAATTCCCTTACCCCAGTCCTCTACTAGAGTCAAGTGGGTCCTTAAAGATCCCCACAGGGCTTTGTTCACACCTGTTTGTTAAGACTCTTCACAGCCCTGCCATGGCCTCTGTCAAACCACCATGGCATTTATAACATGCACCTCTGTTTCATCCATGGTCACCATCTCTCCCATCTCTGGAATGAGCGAGCCTAGCTGGGGCCCAAACATTAAAGACATCATATATGTATGTAAGGATGTATTTTTCACTTGTTGGTTTTGTATTTTGAGTATGTGTGGGAAATTACACCCATACAAGCTGAGTGTTGTCTTGGCATGCAGTTGAATCTGGTTGAATATGAAAATATCTATAAGAAAAGATTACAATTTATGGAAAACTGGTTGAGAACAGTTTTAATTTGATGGTTGAGAACAGTTTTCTTTTGAAGTAAGGCCCATGATGTTATGCAGTTTCTGTACAAGACTCAACTCTTGGGCATCTGCATAAGTTCTAGTCTTTCTGGGGAGATTGCCCAGGTATACTTGCACTTCCCTCCCAAAGGCAAAACTAAAGATGCAAAGAGCATCCAGTGCTGGCTATGCTTTGTCACTGCTGAGAATAAATCTTGGCCTTGGGGGCAAAGTCGACATTTGCCTATGAATGGAATTCATTGGCATCTTCATTAGTAATTTTAATTTTACCATGAATGTATCATACGTAAAAGAGTCATTGTATATAAACATATATACACACATATACTATTTACTTATATATGTGCATGTTGATAAATGGCTTTAAAATAATAATAAAGCCAATTATCTGTACCCAAACCTTAAATTTATTGTATTTAAAATATTACATTTACCTCTGAAGACTTTAGTACACCCCTTCCCAATTGTATCTTCCTTCTTATCAGAAGTAACTAAGAATCTGTATTTTATGATTTCTTTAGTATTTCCACATTGTATGTGTATGTATAGATCTCTACTGTGAATGCATATAAATGAAACAATCCCTGATCAAATTTTAGAAATAAAATCAGACTGTATGTGATCTTCATCAACATACATTTTTCTCTCAATGTTAATATTTTGAGTCATCTATATTAGTATGCATAGCTGTAATAGATTCATTTTTAAATTATTTTATAGTGAAATTATAAATTTACATTAATCCAATTAATATTTGCTGACTTTGGATAATCCCTCATTTTCTGACAACAGTATCTTTTAAAAATGGTATGTGTTCAATTCTTTGTTGATAAGAATGAAATTGATTTTTCTACAATTAATATACTATTCTTATATTATTTTGAGTCAACCTATGAATCAAAAAACCCAGGATGATGTTTTTCTGACCAATGCCTCAATTAAAAATCAGACCTTTGCAGAACAAAACCTTATCTTTAAGGAGATTCAACAACAGTGGTGAAGGTCTGATTCCTGGTGGTTGATGGTCTCTTCTGCAACTTTGCTGAGGGTCACCAAAATGAGACATGGTTACACACACATGCATACACGCACATGCCACACTAAGAAGCACAGTGTCATAAAATATTAGATGTTTAAAAATATATATTTATGCATTAAAATATTTTGAGCATCTACCAACTGCTGAGACACAGCTCTAGACACGGCATGTATGATATAAACAAAAGAAGTAAGGCCCATGATGTTATAAAGCATAAATTTAGGTGCAAAAGATAGACAGGAGACAAACAAGTAAACATAATTATTTCAGAGAGTGAAGATGAAGAGAGTAAATCAGGGTAATGCAAGAGAGGGACCAAAAGATGAATGGTGAAGACTGTCTACTTCTAAAGCAGGTGAAGAATGCCTCTCCAAGTAGAAGATATTTAGACTGAGACCTAAATCATAAGAAGCAACCAGTTAGGAGACGATCCAGGGAAGAACTGTCCAGATGGTGGGCTATATTATACTATACTGATGACTCATGCTAACTTGACCACAGCTGTTCTACATGAGAAGGTTATTATTAGATCTGCTAGGCTAGCAGAATGTTACTTCATCATACAATGGAGGTGGTACATACGGGATTGGGTCTGAGCAAATCTAGAGGACATGAGATAATTCCATGGACGGGACGCCTAACTACTTCTATTCCACCTCTCAAGTCACCTTTCTGAACAGATGCCTCTTCCTTAACCTACCTGCTGACAAAGAAATATTGGGTCCAGTTGACAAATGAATCATCTGAAAATGGACTGCTGCCACAGAATAACCCCATTTGTGTTGGACTTGAAAGCGGTAGTAAAAGGAAATCTTTATAGGTAACGCTCTGAACAGTATATTGCTTTGTCGTATAGAAGAAGAAAATCATGTGGTCCAAATGGACTCCTGACCAAGCAAGAATGGCTTGGATGGTTGAGCAAAGGAGGACAAGGAAATTGAAGGAGGTGAGTGGATCTATGGGAATGTGTACAATGTGTGCAAACTATGTGTGCTTTACATTTTGATATTAAAAATGTAGTAATTATTACATTAATAGTGTCTACAGAGTGTCTACAGACAAGTCACAAGCAGCATTTACAACACATTGCTTCTTACCTTGGCCCACCTAGTGCTTCTCCAAAGGGTCTGTAAATGGAGTGGTCATGGTGGCAAAGATGGAAGCTTTGTGTTGACCCAGTAACACAAACTCCTTCTCACCAAAACTAATCTAACTATTGGCAGTGCTGAAAGCCCAAACTGCCCACTGCAGTGACTAACTCGGAAGCCTCAACATGACACTTCATGAAGACCAGGAAAACACTGGGTGGGAGGTTAATTTCATCAGACTTCATTCATCCTACAGAGGAAGTGATTCATCCTTATCAGAGATGACATGTCAATTGTAGGAACAAGAACACAGACTGTGTCTTGTTATATTAACCCTTTCAAGTTGTCCACCACTTTGAAGGCTCTCTGTCAGACTGGACTTAATGGAAGGCAGGAGCAAAGGATTAGAAAAAGTATATCGTTGGTGACCCACCCAGGTCTCTTGGCTCCACTTTTCACCTAGCTGATGCTCCAGTAACCACCTTTGTGCAGGTGTGACATGACAACCCTTAGTCTCAGCTGCACTGCCTCTTGCTTTCCTAGCTCCCTGAGCTCCTGAGATGCCCGTACCCATGCGTGCACAGCCAGGAAGTGTGAGGGAGTTAATAGCACATAGACCATTGAGCAATGGGGGCGGGAATCACCAAGAAATGCTTTCACTCTTCTCACTGCTTCATTCCTTTTCCCTGAAATCACTCTTCAGAATTAACCATATGGATCAGCCTTGTCTCAGTTCTGCTTTCTAGGAAAGCCCAGGCAAGACAATATCTATTATTACCCCATATGTAAATGAGGAATTTGAGGGCTTAAAAAATTAAATAACTTGCCCAAGGCCTCAAAGATAGTATAATATAGCCAAGAATTAAACTTATTTCTATTTGACACAAAAACATATTTAGCATCATCTTTAGAATCTCATGATTATTACAAAATATTTGCCTTGGAAAAATTTGCACATCATTATTTAAGAATTTTTAAAAATGTATCTTAATTTCTACTACTCTTTCCATAAAAAACAAATATGTTAAAGAAATTAAATCTTGAAATTGGAATCTAATTACACTATCATAAAAAGTTCCCCCCCCCAAAAAAAGTTCCAAATATAATAAAGATGTTAAAAATACAAGAAGTGATGAAATCAAGAACATGTATTTTAATCAAGAAAGTTGTCTTATACATGTAAACTGAAGCACTTTGCTGTATACCTGAAACTAACACAACACTGTAAATCAACTATACTTCAGTAAAAAAATTAAATTAAATTAAAAAAAGAAATGAAAATTGAGTTTGAATCTCAGTGTTTCTACTGGATTATGCAGAAATCATTTAGCCTTTCTAAAATTTGGTTTCCTTAGTAGACAAATGAGCATAATACTTTTACTAGAAGACTTTATAGAGATAAATACAGCATTAATCTCATTGCCTGAAATACATTAAGTAGCCAACAGATATTTATTTTCTTTCTCCTTTCACCAAATCAATAAAAGTTTATATTTTACTAGACATTAAGAATAAACCTACAATATATGATGCTAAAAAGGAGGTAACTGGAATCAGAAAGCAGAGAGAAAAATCAGTTGTGTAAATAAGTAATGTGTTAGTTGTATATATAATGAAATGACATTTTGTGGAGGCCTGGCCTTGGAACCCGAGGCTGGGCCGTGTCTTAACTGTGATGATTTCGTTGGCCTGAAGAGTCTAATGAGGAGATTTTTCCTGCGGTCCGTACGCTAGTGTTTATTCAACTTTCTAGAGAAGAAGATCCTCCAAAGACAATGAAACATCGACTTCTTAGACAGGAAACAGATCCGAAAAAATAGCCAAAGAAAATGCTTCAAACAAAGAAGCTTTAAAAGGAAAGAAAAAATAAGCGATGACATCCAAAAACAAAGGAATACAGAAGATGTGAAAACTCACAAAAGACCACCTCATGTGGATTGGAAACAACGGCTGGGCTCCTCACACCCAGAACTGAGGCTCAGCTTTGCCTCTGGCTCTAGTTATGAACCCTAATGGGCATCCCTGCTGCTGTCAGCCAGGAATGGGGACCCTTAATTTAGTCTGCAGGTGGAGTTTCATGACCATCCAGGTGGCCTTGGCAAGAAATCTGTCATGTAGATGACCATTCATCACTAAACCACAGGGGCTTTAAACCTGGTGGGAGAGGTACACAGTTTATGGAAAGAGAATATATATTGAGCCAGGAAAGAAATGGCTTTATTTGTGTGTGTGTGTGTGTGTGTGTGTGTGTGTGTGTGTATACTTGGCCCTGCCACGTGGCATGCAGGATCTTAGTTTCCTGACTAGGGATCGAACCTGTGCCCCCTGCAGTGGAAGTGCAGAGTCCTAATCACTGGACCGCCAGGGAAGTCCTGAAATTTCCTTAAATAAATTAAATTATAACATAGATAGATAGATGATAAATATACAGAAAGATTATAGTACACAGCAACATCTGTGTATGTCCTAGTGTCTCAACAGAAGGCAAAAGGTTACTGAGGGCAATGGAACAGACATTGGATTACTAGTAGTTTCCAGCAGACATTGGATTACCAGTAGTTTCCAGGTGGGGTGTGTTAACTGGGATGGTTATGGCTAAGAACCAGGAGTCACACACATTGATCACTTATTCTATGTTAGACACTTTATGTACATTGTTTCATTCAATCTGCACACAAGCCTATAATAAGATCAACTATTCCCATTATACAGATGAGTAAACTGAGGTTAGGAAAATTATATAAGAATTACACTAAATTCCCAACTTCGAAAGTAAGAGAACCAAGATTTCCACACGACCTGGACTCCATATCACACTGACGCTGGTGACCATTTTCATGAGGACAGGGCATCCAGTGGGTCAGAGGAGAGGAGAATCTTGGGCTGAGCCGTAATACAGACTGGGCTCAGGGTAGAGATAGAGAGCAGGGCTGACTTTGGAATGAGACTAAACAAAATGAAAACAACAGTCAGAAATCTGGAATCCAAAGAGTGCTAGGACAAGTAGCTCAGATTCCATCCTGAAATTCAAGAGTGATGGCAAAGGGGGCTTCCATACCTGCACATAAAACCTGTCCATGCCAAGGACTCTGCCACTCCAGCTAAAACCACAGGGAACTCTAGGAATCTTTTGTTTGCCTCCTGTGTCCCCAGCTGATTTGAATATCTGTCTGCAAAGCACAGCTCTAATTAATGTAAATATGCTAGGCTGAAATTAAATAAATATCAAAACACATTTCTGCTCCTGCCACATCCTCTTCTCTCATTACCCTAGCTGGAATCATAATAGTTCAAGTGGGACAAATCCCAGTAGTTCTCTTCATTTTTTTCTGTTAGAGAAGCCAAGCAACATAATTCAGCTTCTCTACATGTCATCAGTTCCGAAGGCTTGAAGAGCAATTGCTAAAGCTGAAAAATGTTACAAAAATGCTCCTGTGATGCAAAGATTCCAGGTAACAACAAACACATCTTTGAAATGTGTATTTATATCTGGCTTTTGTTAATGTTTCATTTATGCTGAACATGCTTTAAGTGAGCACCTGTTATTTAAAAAATCATGTGTTAATGTAGTTTCTAGGATGCCAAACAAAATAAAACAAAATAATGTCAAAAATGTAATACTCTCTTATGAAATAGAAAAATCTCAATGTTACCTAGTTCTATAGAAGGGGAGAAACTATAGGAGTCTTTTATAATATTACAAAGGCACACAATGAAAGTGACACAGATGAGGGATGGATAAACTACTACGTGGATTTAGAGACAGAGAGTATGTCCACTTGGAGAATGAAAGAAAGAGCCTCTGGTGAGTTGAAAAGAACATTGTGTTGCCAGTAAGGATTTTGGATTAAATTCTGAGATAAGAATCATTTTGGAGGATTTTGATGAGACGAGTGTCCATGAGTTACTACTATGATTCATGGAGCCCAAGGTAGAGCCAAATGAATTGCTTGCCTGCCCCTACAACATGGATGTGCCATGCTTAGCTTCTCTTCCTAGCACAAATTATTCCCTAAGACTTAAATATTTTACATACTTATTCACTTGTCTACCTTCCATAATTAAAAGGTAAACTTTGTGAGAACAAAGACTTTGCTTTCCTTTATCTCCAATGCCTAGAACAACGCTTAGCACATGGGAGGTGCTTGATAGATATTTACCATTTATCAATAGTCAATTATGAGACAGAAACTTTCTTCTTTTTATTTCACACCTATATAAACATTCTGGGTTCTGACTCTTGTCCCCATGTCATAGGTGAAGAAACTGAGAGTCAGTGAGGTTATATAAATGTACCAGAGAACTTAGCCACACCTGGATGTGTGAAGGTAGGTGTTTGGAGACGGAGATCTAGCAGAGGGTAGATTGGCTCTCAGGCAGTGAGGAGAATGGGCTCTAGCTGAACTCAGAAGTTTTGTAGATGAGAAGGGACTTGTGTCCTTGGGATGTCATCACCCACAGAGGCAGTGGGTACGCTCAAGTCCTGGGCAGTGGCTCTTAACCCTGTTTGCCATTAGATTCACCAGGGCAGTTATGGTGGGGAGGAACTTTTATAAAATATTCATGCCAGAAACCCTCCCCAGACATTTGAGGTAAGCAGAGGCATTAGGAGATCCTTGCAAAGATCTGCATGCCCTAGAGTGACTTGAAAGCAGCAGAGTGAATTCTGAGCCTCCAGCCTGCCACAGAGTAAAGGGAACCTTGGACTTGGCATGGCAGGCGGACTGGAGTTTGGGACGTCTCAGTGCAGCTTCCGGTGGGATGTGAGGAGCCCTGGAGGCTGGACATCTCAGCAGATGCCTTCAAGGAGAGAAGACACGGGGCTGGGATGTCTCCCCCAGGGACCCCGCAGGGCCTGCACGCAGGCTGTGAGCTCCTGGCAGGGCTGCACTCTGTGTCTGCCTCCACCTCTGAACAGTGGCTCAAAATAGAACCTACCATGAGTTAAAGAATAATGAAGTGCGTTTGCATATACCTGGAAGTGTAGGGCGAAGTCATATTTGCTGCATGTTAGCTTTCATCCTGGACTCTGAGATGTCGTAAGCATCATGTATCCACTCTGTCCTCAGTGCACACCTAGAATCATTTGAGGAGGTCATTTGAAGGAATGGCTCTGGGTCTGTGGGAGAAGGTGCAGAAGTGGGAACCTCCAGAAGTCACCTTGGATTCTGGAAACAAGTTTAACATGGTGAGATGGAGTTTGCAAGAGTGTTTTATGGTATTTTAAATTGTCTGCTTAGAGAAGGTCAGATGGCAGAAGAAAGGAAGTGAGATGAAGTCAGCCTCCTTTCAGTTTGCTAACTGCTTTCAGGCCAAACATGGAGAGAGCAGCTCCCGCAGCTTTTCAGTTCAACCAAATTGTTCTCCCACTTCTTTTATCAAAAGTGTGGTATGCCAGGCTCTGTGTTTTTACTGTGAGGAATAACCATTCTCAAAACCAGATATTCCTCACTTAATGGACCTGAAAAATAATTGACACACTTTTGCATATACATACGTTAAAGGCAACCCTAATTGTGTCTACCTTTGCCATAACAGACTTTAGAAATTGTTTTACACAATGAGAAGTGAATCAAGGCTACAGTGAAATATTGCCTGTGTAGAAACTAGAATTCAAGTGGGCCCATCTCCCAGCTCAATGCTTGTTTGCATATTTTTTTAAACATCTTTACTGGAGTATAATTGCTTTACATTGTTGTGTTAGTTTCTGCTGTATAATAAAGTGAATCAGCTATACGTATATATATATATCCCCATATCCCCTCCCTCTTGTGTCTCCCTCCCACCCTCCCTATCCCACCCCTCTAGGTGGTCACAAAGCACCGAGCTGATCTCCCTGTGCTATGTGGCTGCTTCCCACTAGCTATCTATTTTACATTTGGTAGTGTATATATGTCCATGCCACTCTCTCACTTCCTCCCAGCTTACCCTTCCCCCTCCCCATGTCCTCAAGTCCATTCTCTACATCTGCATCTTTGTTCCTCTCCTGCCCCTAGGTTCTTCAGAGCCATTTTTTTCCCCTCAGATTGAATATATATGTGTTAACATACTGTATTTGTTTTTCTCTTTCTGATTTACTTCACTCTGTATGACAGACCCTAGGTTCATCCACCTCACTACAAGTAACTCAATTTTGTTTCATTTTATGGCTGAGTAATACTCCATTGTATATGTGTGCCACATCTTCTTTATCCATTCATCTGTCCATGGACACTTAGGTTGCTTCCATGTCCTGGCTATTGCAAATAGTGCTGCAATGAACATTGTGGTACATGACTCTTTTTGAATTATGGTTTTCTCAGAGTGTATGCCCAGTAGTGGGATTGCTGGGTCATATGGTAGTTCTATTTTAAGTTTCTTGAGGAACCTCCATACTGTTCTCCATAGTGGCTGTATCAGTTTACATTCCCACCAAGAGTGCAAGAGGGTTCCCTTTTCTCCACACCTTCTCCAAAATTTATTGTTTGTAGATTTTTTGATGATGGCCATTCTGACCATTGTGAGGTGATACCTCATTGTAGTTTTGATTTGCATTTCTCTAATAATTACTGATGTTGAGCATACTTTCATGTGTTTGTTGGCAATCTGGGTATCTTCTTTGGAGAAATGTCTATTTAGTCTTCCGCCCATGAGCTTCATGAGCTGCTTGTAAATTTTGGAGATTAATCTTTTGTCAGTTGCTTCATTTGCAAATATTTTCTCCCATTCTGAGGGTTGTCTTTTCGTCTTGCTTATGGTTTCCTTTTCTGTGCAAAAGCTTTTAAGTTCCATTAGATCCCATTTGTTTATTTTTGTTTTTATTTCCATTTGTCTAGGAGGTAGGTCAAAAAGGATCTTGCTGTGATTTATGTCATAGAGTGTTCTGCTTTTGTTTTCCTCTAAGAGTTTTGTAGTGTATGGCCTTACATTTAGGTCTTTAATCCATTTTGAGTTTATTTTTGTGTACGGTGTAAGGTAGTGTTCTAATTTCATTCTTTTACAGGTAGCTGTCCAGTTTTCCCAGCACCACTTATTGAAGAGGCTGTCTTTTCTCCATTGTATATTCTTGCATCCTTTATCAAAGATAAGGTGACTATATGTGCATGGGTTTATCTCTGGGCTTTCTATCCTGTTCCATGGATCGATATTTCTGTTTTTGAGCCAGTACCATACTGTTTTGATTACTGTAGCTTTGTAGTATAGTCTGAAGTCAGGGACCCTGATTCCTCAAGCTCTGTTTTTCTTCCTCAAGATTGCTTTGGCTATTCGGGGTGTTTTGTGTTTCCATACTAATTGTGAAATATTTTGTTCTAGTTCTGTGAAATATGCCAGTGGTAGTTTGATAAGGATTGCACTGAATCTGTAGATTACTTTGGGTAGTATAGTCATTTTCACAATGTTGTTTCTCTCAATCCAAGAACATGGTGTATCTCTCCATCTTTTGTATCATCTTTAATTTCTTTCATCAATGTCTTATAGTTTTCTGCATACAAGTCTTTTGTCTCCTTAGGTTGGTTTATTCCTAGCTATTTTATTCTTTTTGTTGCAGTGGTAAGTGGAAGTGTTTCCTTAATTTCTCTTTCAGATTTTTCATCATTAGTGTATAGGAATGCAAGAGATTTATTTCTGTGCATTAATTTTGTATCCCACTACTTTAATAAATTCACTGATTAGCTCTAGTAGTTTTCTGGTAGCATCTTTAGGATTCTCTATGTATAGTATCATGTCATTTGCAAACAGTGACAGTTTTACTTCTTTTCTAATTTGGATTCCTTTTATTTCTTTTTTGTCTCTGATTGCTGTGGCTAAAACTATGTTGAATAAAAGTTGTGAGAGTGGGCAACTTTGTCTTGATCCTAATCTTAGAGGAAATGGTTTCAGTTTTTCACCATTGAGAATGATGTTGGTTGTAGGTTTGTCATATATGGCCTTTATTATGTTGAGGTAAGTTCTCTCTATGCCTACTTTCTGGGTATTTTTTTATCATAAATGGATGTTGAATTTTGTCAAAAGCTTTTTCTGCATCTATTGAGATGATCATATAGATTTTATCCTTCTGTTTGTTAATATGGTGTATCACATTGATTGATCTGCATATATTGATGAATCCTTGCATTCCTGGGATAAACCCCTCTTGATAATGGTGTATGATCCTTTTAATGTGCTGCTGGATTCTATTTGCTAGTATTTTTTGAGGATTTTTGTATCTATGTTCATCATTGATATTGGCCTGTAGTTTTCTTTTTTTGTGACATCTTTGTCTGGTTTTGGTATCAGGGTGATGGTAGCCTCATAGAATGAGTTTGAGGGTGTGTCTCCCTCTGCTATATTTTGGGAGAGTTTGAGAAGGATAGGTATTAGCTCTTATCTAAATGTTTGGTAAAATTCACCTGTGAAGCTATCTGGTCCTGTGCTTTTGTTTGTTGGAAGATTTTTAATTACATTCTCAATTTCAGTGCTTGTGATTGGTCTGTTTATATTTTCTATTTCTTCCTGATTCAGTCTTGGAAGGTTGTGCTTTTCTAAGAATTT
This sequence comes from Balaenoptera musculus, assembly GCF_009873245.2. Taxonomy (NCBI): domain Eukaryota; kingdom Metazoa; phylum Chordata; class Mammalia; order Artiodactyla; family Balaenopteridae; genus Balaenoptera; species Balaenoptera musculus. The sequence goes on from NC_045797.1 coordinate 86,607,460, forward strand.
GTCCATTTCTTCCAGGTTGCCCATTTTATTGGCATATAGTTGCTTGTAGTAATCTCTCATGATCCTTTGTATTTCTGCAGTGTAAGTTGTTAGTTTTCCTTTTCATTTCTAATTCTGTTGATTTGAGTCTTCTCCATTTTTTCATTGATGAGTCTGGTTAACGCTTTATCGATTTTGTTTATCTTCTCAAAGAACCAGCTTTTAGTTTTATTGATCTTTTCCATTGTGTCCTTCATTACTTTTTCATTTATATCTGATCTGATTTTTATGATTTCTTTCCTACTGCTAACTTTGGGGTTTTTTTTGTTGTTCTTCTTCTTTCTCTAATTGCTTTAGGTGTAAGGTTAGGTTGTTTATTTGAGATTTTTCTTGTTTCTTAAGGTAGGATTGTATTGCTGTAAACTTCCCTGTCAGAACTGCTTTTGCTGCATCCCGTAGGTTTTGGGCCTTCGTGTTTTCATTGTCATTTGGTTCTAGGTATTTTTTGATTTCCTCTTTGATTTCTTCAGTGATCTCTTGGTTATTTAGTAGTGTATTGTTTAGACTCCAACTGTTTGTACTTTTTACGGTTCTTTTTCCCTGTAATTGATATCTAGTCTCATAGCGTCATGGTCGGAAAAGTTACTTGATATGATTTCAATTTTCTTAAATTTGCCAAGGCTTGATTTGTGACCCAAGATATGATCTATCCTGGTGAATGTTCCATGAGCACTTGAGAAGAAAGAGTATTCTGTTGTTTTTGGATGGAATGTCCTATAAATATCAATTAAGTTCTTCTTGTTTAATGTATCATTTAAAGCTTGTGTTTCCTTATTTATTTTCATTTTGGATGATCTGTCCATTGGTGAAAGTGGGGTGTTAAAGTCCCCTAGTATTATTGCATTACTGTTGATTTCCCCTTTTATGGCTGTTAGCATTTGCCTTATATATTGTGGTGCTCCTATGTTGGGTGCATAAATATTTACAATTGTTATGTATTCTTGGATTAATCCCTTGATCATTATGTAGTGTCATCTTTGTCTCTTGTATTAGTCTTTGTTTTAAAGTCTATTTTGTCTGATATGAGAATTGCTACTCCAGCTTTCTTTTGATTTCCATTTGCATGGAATATCTTTTTCCATTCCCTCACTTTCAGTCTGTATCTCTAGGTCTGAAGTGGGTCTCTTGTAGACAGCATATATCCGGGTCTTGTTTTTGTATCCATTCAGCCAGTCTATGTCTTTTGGTTGGAGCATTTAATCCATTTACATTTAAGTTAATTATCAATATGTATGTTCCTATTACCATTTTCTTAATTGTTTTGGTTTTGTTATTGTAGGTCTTTTCCTTCTCTTGTGTTTCCTGTCTAGAGAAGTTCCTTTAGCATTTGTTGTAAAGCTGGTTTGGTGGTGCTGAATTCTCTTAGCTTTTGCTTGTCTGTAAAGGTTTTAATTTCTCCATCAAATCTGAATGAGATCCTTGCTGTGTAGAGTAATATTGGTTGTACGTTTTTCCCTTTCATCACTTTAAATATGTCCTGCCACTCCCTTCTGGCTAGCAGAGTTTCTGCTGAAAGATCAGCTGTTAACCTTATGGGGATTCCCTTGTATGTTATTTGTTGCTTTTCCCTTGCTGCTTTTAATATTTTTTCTTTGTATTTAATTTTTGATAGTTTGATTAATATGTGTCTTTGTGTTTCTCCTTGGATTTATCCTGTATGGGACTCTCTGCATTTCCTGGACTTGACTGACTATTTCCTTTCCCATATTAGGGAAGTTTTCAACTATAATCTCTTCAAATATTTTCTCAGTCCCTTTCTTTTTCTCTTCTTCTTCTGGGACACCTATAATTCGAATGTTGGTGCATTTAATGTTGTCCCAGATCTCTGAGACTGTCCTCAATTCTTTTCATTCTTTTTTCTTTATTCTGCTCTGTGGTAGTTATTTCCACTATTTTATCTTCCAGGTCACTTATCCGTTCTTCTGCCTCTGTTATTCTGCTATTGATTCCTTCTAGAGAATTTTTTTTTTTAATTAATGATACTAATATGTTATTATTTCTGCTTTTAATTTAATTTATTTATTTGTTTATTTATTTATGGCTGTGTTGGGTCTTCGTTTCTGTGCGAGGGCTTTCTCCAGTTGTGGCAAGCGGGGGCCACTCCTCATCGCGGTGCGCGGGCCTCTCACTATCGCGGCCTCTCTTGTTGCGGAGCACAGGCTCCAGACGCGCAGGCCCAGTAACTGTGGCTCACGGGTCCAGTCGCTCCGCGGCATGTGGGATCTCCCCAGACCAGGGCTCGAACCCGTGTGCCCTGCATTGGCAGGCAGATTCTCAACCACTGCGCCACCAGGGAAGCCCTAGAGAATTTTTAATATCATTTACTGTGTTGTTCATCATTGTTTATTTGCTCTTTAGTTCCTCTAGGTCCTTGTTAAACCTTTATTTTATTTTCTCCATTCTATTTCCAAGATTTTGGAACATCTTCACTATCATTATTCTGAATTCTTTTTCAGGTAGACTGCCTATTTCCTCTTCATTTGTTTGTTCTGGTTGGTTTTTACCTTGCCCCTTCATCTGCTGTGTATTTCTCTGTCTTCTCATTTTGCTTAAATTACTGTGTTTGGCGTCTCCTTTTCTCAGGCTGCAGGTTTCTAGTTTCCGTTGTTTTTGGTGTCTGCCCCCAGGGGGTAAGGCTGGTTTACTGGGTTTTGTAGGTTTCCTGGTGAAGGGGACTGGTGCCTATGTTCTGGTGGTTGAGGCTGGATCTTTTCTTTCTGGTGGGCAGGACCACGTCCGGTGGTGTGTTTTGGGGTATCTGTGACCTTATTATGATTTTAGGCAGCCTCTCTGCTAATGGGTGTGGTCGTGTTCCTGTCTTGCTAGTTGTTTGACCTGGGGTGTCCGGCACTGGAGCTTGCTTGTTGTTGAGTGGAGCTGTGTCTTAGCGTTGATATGGAGATCTCTGAGAGAGCTCTCACCGATCGATATTATGTGGGGCTGGGAGGTCTCTGGTGGTCTAATGTCCTGACCTCCACTCTCCCACCTCAGAGGCTCAGGCCTGACATCCGGTCAGACCACCAAGACCCTGTCAGCCACATGGCTCAGAAGAAAAGGGAGGAAAAAAAGAAAGAAAGAGAAATTAAAATAAAATAAGGTTATTAAATAAGGTTATTGAAATAAAAAATTAAGACTATATATTATTAAAATAAAAAAATTAAAAAGTAATTTAAAAAAAAAGAAGAGAGCAACCAAACTAATAAACAAATCCATCAATGGTATCAAGCACTAAAAACTATACTAAGATAAACATAAAAATCAGAAACTGGTCTGTTGCAGACAGCAAACCCGAAGTCTACAGTTGCTCCCAAAGTCCATTGCCTCAATTTTGGGATGATTCGTTGTCTATTCAGGTATTCCACAGATGCAGGTACATCAAGTTTTTTGTGGAGCTTTAATCCGCTGCTTCTGAGGCTGCTGGGAGAGATTTCCCCCTCTCTTCTTTGTTCGCACAGCTCCCGGGGTTCAGCTTTGGATTTGGACCCACCTCTGTGTGTAGGTCGTCTGAGGGCATCTGTTCTTCACTCAGACAGGACGGGGTTAAAGGAGCAGCTGCTTCGGGGGCTCTGGCTCACTCAGGCCGGGGGGAGGGAGGGGTACAGATGCGGGGCGAGCCTGCGGCATCAGAGGCATCGTGACGTTGCACCCGCCCGAGGTGCGTCATGCGTTCTCCCGGGGAAGTTGTCCCCAGATCACGGGATCCTGGCCGTGGCGGGCTGCACCGGCTCCCGGGAGGGGTGGTGTGGAGAGTGACCTGTGCTCCCACACAGGCTTCTTGGTGGTGGCAGCAGCAGCCTTAGCGTCTCATGCCTGTCTCTGGGGTCCGCGCTGATCACCGCGGCTCACACCCATCTCTGGAGCTCGTTTAGGCGGCGCTCTGAATCCCCTCTCCTCGCGCGCCATGAAACAAAGAGGTAAGAAAAAGTCTCTTGCCTCTTCGGCAGCTGCAGACTTTTTCCCAGACTCCCTCCCGGCTAGCACCGAAGCCCGAGCCTCAGCTCCCAGCCCCGCCCGCCCCGGTGGGGGAGCAGACAAGCCTCTCGAGCTGGTGAGCGCTCCTCGGCACCGATCCTCTGTGTGGGAATCTCTCCGCTTTGCCCTCCGCACCCCTGTGGCTGCGCTCTCCTCCGTGGCTCCGAAGCTTCCCCCCTCCGCCACCCGCAGTCTCCGCCCGCGAAGGGGCTCCTAGTGTGTGGAAACCTTTCCTCCTTCACGGCTCCCTCCCAGAGGTGCAGGTCCCGTACCTATTCTTTTGTCTCTGTTTTCTCTTTTTTCTTTTGCCCTACCCAGGTACGTGGGGAGTTTCTTGCCTTTTGGGAGGTCTGAGGTCTTCTGCCAGCGTTCAGTAGGTGTTCTGCAGGAGTTGTTCCACATGTAGATGTAATTCTGATGTATTTTTGGGGAGGAAGGTGATCTCCACGTCTTACTCCTCTGCCATCTTGAAGGTACCCCTCTTGTTTGCTTATTTTTTCATCTCATCATTTCCTGCCTTGGTTTCCTGGCTTGTATCTCATTTTTGCAAGTAATTTTTAAGGGTAGAAGTGTTTGCAAGACATTTTAGAGGAAAGTCAGTTTTCAAGCCCACTAACACGAAAATATTCCTACTGTAGATTCTGCTTTCGAACAAAAGTGAGTGGTGTGCTTGCCTTTCTGGTTGTGGGGTTCAAGCTATGCCATGGAAGCTCCTTATTCCTACTCCGAATTTGCTAGAAATCCCTGGGGTTGTGGCCCAGGGTGGGCTGGGATGTAGTAGGACCAGTCCCTCTGTACCCTGAGGGCTGTATCTGCAGAGCCAGGAAGAGTAGCTTCTGCTGTCAGAGCTGATTCAAAGGAGAACCATGATGAGGAGATAAAAGGGGAGACCTCCCTGAAACCCATCCACATAGAACCAACATAAGATGGACACCCGACCCAACACTCAGGCTACCAGTCAGACCTGGGCCGCACTTGACCCTGGGCAAGGTTGACCTTACAGGTTCCCTTAGAGGAGCAGGCTTATTCCCTCCCTCTAAGTGAGTCCCCTTGACCCTTTGCAGATACGGCCTCAGCAAAGATGCTCTTGGATATTCACCAGTGTAATATGTGCAAACACACACAGTGCAGGAGGGACCTTTTCTGGGCAGCCAGTGTGAAAATACTCCTGGTGGGGACGGGGAGGGTGCTCTACTTTAAGAACTTGGTAAAGATGAAGTTTGAGGTTTGCAGAGATCCATGCCCATAAGATGAATGGCCTTCAGGAAGCTCATGCTGATGAAGACATAAGGTCATGGCTTAAGCTCCCCAGTTTGGTGGTTAATGTAACAGGGGCCATTCTGAACTGGGGGAGAATTCATAAATCTTGATGGTGAGCAAAACAAGAACACAGCCATGGATAAAGCATAATCATAACAGTAGTGCAAAAGAATTGGAGCAAAATTATGAAATCATATCCGAAGTCATTGTTGAGTGTTGGTGAAATGACAATTTCCTTCTATTTCACTATTTTGGGGGATTTCTGAATTTTATATACTAAATACGAGTCCTTTGGTCACTGAACCTTTGGTCTCCTTTATGATATAGTTTATTTGTTTTATTCTTTTAATTGTCAAGAGTTTGTAGTCATTTTTTTTTATTGGAGTATGGTTGATTTACAGTATTCTGTTAGTTTCAAGTATACAGCAAAGTGATTCAGTTATACATAACATATAAATGTATATATCTATATTCTTTCTTAGTATTCTTTTCCATTATACTTTATTACAAGATAGTGAATACAGTTCTCTGTGCTATACAGTAGGACCTTGTTGTTTATCTATTTTATATATGGTAGTGTGCATCTGTTAATCCCATACTCCTAATTTATCCCTTCCCCCATTTCCTCTTTGGTGACCATAGGTTTGTTTTCTATGTCTGTGAGTTTGTTTCTGTTTATAAATTAGTTCATTTTTACTAATGTTTAGATTCCACAGATAAGTAATATCATATATTTGTCTTTCTCTGTGACTTAACTTCACTTAGTATGATAATCTTTAGGTTCAGCCACGATTTTACAGTCATTTAAAAAATTGTGTTTGCATTTATATGTATTTTATTGTATCACAGTTCAGGAATGTGACCAGTGCACTTTCTAATTTCTGAAATTTATAGAATTTGGCTAATGTAGGACAATTAGAAAAATGTTCCATAAATATCTGAAACAACAATACCAGATACTACCTTATGCTGCAGATGGTGGTATATTTGTATTAAATCAACCTTATTAATAAAATCATTTATACCCTCTTGTATTGGCAGACACATCAGCTAGCTTGTTTGTATTGGGAATGGTGATCAATGGTTCATCTTACATCAGTTAAACGGAAGTGAGCTAAGAGAATACATACCATGGCAAAAGAAATTCACAGAAAAACCATCGTAAATTTGAATATACCTATTTCACTTTTTTTTCGGCATAATCCCACCACTCTTTGGATTTTGGATATTTTCTTTCAGGTTTCTTTGTATGCAAAGCGATATTTTAGACGCCATTTTTTTACTACTAGAGCAGTTTTAGGTTCATTAAAACTGCTCCCACCCTGCCACACACACAGCCCTCCCCCACCAGATGGTACATTCATTACAACTGATGAACATACATCAGCACATCATATTCTCTCAAAGTCTATATGAGGGTTTACTCTTGGTGTTATATATTCTTAGGGTTTGGAAAAATGTATAGTGACATATATTCACCAATATAGTGTCATACAGAATATTTTAATTGCCATTAAAGTCCTATTCATATCCATCCCTCCAACCCCTGGCAGTGACTGATCTTTTTATTGTCTCCATAGCTTTGCCTTTTTCAGAATATTATAAACTTGGAATCATACAGTTTGTAGCCTGATTGTCTTCATTCACTTAGTAAGATGCATTTAAACTTCCTCTATGTCTTTCCATGGCTTTATGACTCTCCATCTTTGCAAGTATTTGGTATTGTCAGTATTAAAGATTTTGGTCATTCTAATAGGTGTATAATGGTAACTTGTTTTCATTTACATTTTTCTGATGATGCATGATGTGGAGTATTGTTTCATACATTTATTTGCCTTGTGTATATTTTCTTTGGTGAGGTGTCTGTTAAAGTTTATAGCCCATTTTTAAATCAAGTTGCTTGTTTTCTTATTGTTGAGTTTAAATAGTTCTCCTTTCACTTTTGGCATATCAATTAAGCGTTGCTTTCTCTTCCAAAACCACTGTTCACCATTCCCAACATAAACACATTGTACTACACCCATAACCAATTGAGCATTGGTGGCCAGTAGACTGTTTCTACTGGACTCACATATATGCACTGTCCGTCTGAAGTGTATGCTGATCAAAAGTCATATTTGTTTGTTGTATTTGTTTTCAGTACTATCATAATCATATAGTTGAATTAAATACTATGTACATTAATGATTTGTAAGCATGAAAAGAGAGCTTTCGTAACTATGAATTTAGCATTAGAATACTAAGCACAATTGTCTAAAAAAAAATATTGAATTAAGTGTGGCAAAGCTTGGGGAAAAGCCAAAGCTTGGGAAAAATCAGAAAATTCTGGAAAGATATAGATTTTCTCAAAAGGATATCACAGATTTTGCTTTGTTAAAGGAAAACCAACTGAAAGCTGTAAAAGTTACATTCTATTAGTGTATTGTCAAGAGAATAATTACCCTTCCCATCATTTTTTTCTTCCATGCTTAGTTTTTAATTATTGCTCTTAATAGAATAATGTGAAATAATTATTTTATATTATATAACTCCTATTTCAAGAATTCTGCTACCATCCATCTTTTAATTACAGTAGTAATAATAAAGTGAGAGTTCCATGTTTACTTTCATGTTAGTTTTGCAATATGTGTGTGGGTTTAGTTTTATCTCATCTCTTGAATGCTCAGCATGTCTTTAAGAGTGGTAAGTTTGACTTTCAATCTCTCTAATGGAACAATGGAGAATCTCTCATTCCACAGAGAGAAATGATGTACTAAAAAACAGAATGGCAATCAGCACAATGCTGCCAGGTGAAAAATCTCCGCTACCTCTCAGATCTGTAATTCTTCAGTGAATCTGCCCAACAGGGTATAGAAGTGAGAAGTGAGCTTTCTATCAATGTTAGCTTCCTTTTCTTTCTCTTGTTATTGAGTCTTGTTATGCAGGCAAGCAGGCTCTCTGTATTTTATGGAGGAGACAAGTAAAGACAAGCCTAGACTCCTGAGACGCTAATACATACTATGACCACTTGCTAAAGCAAATGCTTAAAATAGTATAAGATGACAGAAAAAATAAAACATATTTACATAACAATGTCAGGATTTTCTCTTAAGGTGACCTATGAGGTTAAAAGCCTTTCTATTCAAGATTAGATCAAAGTTGTTTGAAATGGAGATTGATAGTCCAGAGGGAAATAGAAGGGAAAAAAGAGAGACATTGGACATGGGATGAGAAAGGATAACAGAGAGAGAGAAAGAGAAATCCAAAGAAAAGAGGGAGGAGGAAAAACGAAGCCTTGAGATGCTTAATTTGTTTTTCCTACTAGGATCCATTATACAGGCGGCTGGTCAGTATGATGGTATTTAGGGGGCCTGTCCGTGTTGTGCTGGTGTCTTTAAGATGTGAAATTAATTCATAACCTTTGAGATCACCTACTGTAGACCCTGCTCTGTGCCGGATATCATGGGGAACACTTAGGAATGTGTGGACGCAAAAGCAGCCTTACTCCAGAAAGTCACTGGAGAAAGATCTGAAAACAATCTTATCGTAGACAGTTATCATAGAAGTTAGGACTCTGGGACAATGTTAACATCCACATACACCTCTTCAAGAAATAACAACAAATATTGGATGAACTACAACGTCATGTCTATGCCTATTTTATGCAAAGCCCCATTTGCTGATATAAAACCTGTGGAAACTGTAGTTCTTGCCCTCAGGAAAACTTAGTAAATGCTTATTGAATAAATGAATGAATTGACATTTCATGCTTTTTGACCCACAAATAAATATTAGACCATGAGTTCCATGAGGCAGAGTGCTTGTCTCTCTTGCCTTATTTCCAGTGTTCTCGGGTACTTGAAGACTGGTATTCTAGCTCAAAAAGTAGAAACAGTTATGTGTTCCCATTTCTCTAAACGTATGGGTCTTTAACTCAGAGATATGAATATACTCACCAGGTGTGAATAAAACAAAAGCACCATTTTTAATACATCTTTTTGGTCCTCACTGGACTTCTTAGTATGAGAAGAAAATGGAAGATCTCTAGCTCAAAGAGGGAAACAGGAGTAAATTCTTCCCCTTTCTGATAAGATTTAGTGCAGATTTTAGCAGAGAGAGAGAGGAGAGGCATTATTTCTGAGAATCTGGGTTTTTCACATCCAGAGAAACAGCAGTTCTGTTGTCAGATCTTAACAGACCAACAGGAATTACGTGGACAAGAGAGCATACTCTAACCTCAAGATATCCAGGAGAAGCAGTGACAGGGCTCTTTCCTCGGGGCTGAACCGCCTATGACCATGGCTCTTAGCTCCAGTGGCCGAGAGTTCAGAGGCTGGCATCTTGCATGAATAGGTAACTTAGGAGTTCTTTAAAGTTAAGCCACTAAACGTCTCTGTTCCTACGTTGTAACTGCCTCTTCTCTGTCTGGGGTCAAATGGCTTCATATAAGCAGGCACATCAGCCCTTTTTTAATCTGAAAACTACTGGAGTTGACAAATTTAGGGGGACGGTCCTGAGCAGGGCTTTTTAAACTTGGGTTCCATGTGAATCACCTCGGAGACTTTTTTAAAAATACAAATACCTAGTCTCTTTTCTAACCAACTGAATCAGAATGTGTGGGGCTGGGCCCTACGGGGGCCCCAGCATTTTAAAAATCTCTCTGGGTAATTGTTACTTGGCCCAAGTATGAGAAGCACCAGATATCAACTTTTCAACTTTGCTACTTAAGTGAGGTACAGAAGTGAATAACTTTGACATCTCCTAGAAGCTTATTAGAAATACATAGTCTCAGGAGTCATGTTGGATCATTCTGGAACCCAGAATCTGCATTTTAATTTAATTCTCAGGTATTGAAAATGTATGTTAATATCTGAGACTAAGGGGTTACATTCTTAAAAAATGGCATAGACAAAAGAGTTCCGCACCCAAAGAGGAATTCCTGAGCCCCTTACCAATACATTAGCAATAGGTATCAATTAGGTATTTGTTGAATGAATGGATGAAACAAAATATTTTTTAAAATGTGAAAGAATGCCAGGGAGAAAATGTCATGCTAAGTTTCACCACGCACGTGTGTCTGCAGATGGCAGAGCCCCCAGACTGGAGAGATGGATGACCTCCTTATTCAAAGAGCCTGTATCAATTCAGTTATCGGCATCCAAGTTTCCACAAGATAGATGGTTTGGAAGAAAGGTCACTATGTCTGAAGTCATCACGAGGAGAAAAGCAAAACCTCTTGCTCTGGCTGCCATTTGACTTATTTTTTGTTTTGCATTCAAATTCCTGGCCAGAGCCTCTGCTTCCTCTACGAAGGTGCCATCGCTGAGCTCAGCAAGTTGTGTGGTTCCCCTTGGAGTTCCTCTTCCAAGCTGTCATCTCTCTTTCTCTCTCTGCTTGTGTACGGTTGAGGTTCCAACGTGACCTGGCCCCTCAGCCCCTCAAGCTCCAGGCTGCCCTGCCTGCTCCTGTCCTGGCAGACCACCTCAGGCTACTTCACAAGATATGGAGAGCCACGTAGGACCGTCTTCCCACAGCCATCTCCCGAAGCTAGTAAACAGCTGACTATTCTGGCTGTGGACCTTCCTCTGCAGCTCAGCTACCAGATACACTCAGCCGTACGTGATAGCTTCTCCCCTCTAGTCTGCGGTCTCTCCTCCAGGCCTGGCGTGGCTCCAGTAAAAGAAAAACGTGTCACTAGAATAATACCTTCACAAGACAAGGGCCAAGGTGACTTACTTTCACACCTCAGGGTCAGTGGCTGATGAAATTCAGTGCCGATGGGATTTCCACAGACAGGAAACAAGAGTGTGATGAGAACGGAGCAGGGTGTCCCATAGAAGACAGGACTTCTGGGGGCCCAGAGGGAGGAAAGACATGTGATGCTGGAAGGAGGTGCTCTCAGGTCTGTGAATGTCATCCAGGATGTTCCACAGACTGCATCTTTGTTTGCAAACGTGAAATCACTGGAGGTCTCCGGCCCTGAATGAAGGGCGGGCACAGCAGCCAACCAAAGGTTTTTTAATGAATAAATATCCTTTCAAGCGTTTCATTTTGGGTTTATATTTGTTATTTTTAATTCGAAACCATGCTTTCCAAATGTCAGGTAAATAACATAATTTTAACCTCTCCATGCCATTTTTAAGTGTTTACCATGTGCTTTTTTTATGGGCAAAATAGCCAGAGCCTGAGTTCTTGCCCTGGGGGACTTAGTCATTGTTAACTTCTACTAGGTCGTCATGGTTTTTTTTGTCCTCTTTTTTAAAATTTTATTGAAGTATAGTTGATTTACGACATTGTGTTAATTTCTTCTGTACAGCAAAGTGATTCAGTTATACATATATACATTCTTTTTCAGATTCTTTTCCATTGGGGTTTATCACAGGATACCTAATATAGCTCCCTGTGTTCTACAATATGACACAAATCGACCTATCTAGGTTGTCATGTTTTTAATCACAGGAAGAAACCCTGGCATAAAAGAAGGTTTCCAACTTTCAGAGTACCGATGTCCTCTGACTGAAGTCTAAAAATGAGTTTTCTGCCTGCACTCAAAGTTGCCTGAAAAACTTTTTAAAATCTTGAGGCTTTTAAAATCAATACTTTACTGGCAGATCACCCCAGAGTGTGAGATGATGGTATTTAGAAGGAGGTACCAATCCTAAGCAGAGGAATACATTGTGGAATTGCAGTTTAATAAGGAGAAACAGTGTGTCTCTCAGAGAATCACACCTTCTCTTACCGTTTGGGATATGACGTTGGGCATGTATGATATTATGTGAGAAAAGGAAGTAATGAACAAAAACGGACACAATCTCTGTTTTTTCACATTCTCTGCAGAAGGAAAGAAGTTAAAGATGGGCCGATTTGCAAAGCAGTGCTGCTCTGTGCATCTGCAGAAATAAATGGTTCATCTGACTCAGTGTGCACAGAGGAAGGGTCAGCTCCCACGGCATCCTTCTTGAAAAGAGGGATAGAAAGGCAGCCTTAGAAATTTATAGTTTTACAGTTAGACCATCACACTGGCACTCTCGTTTAAGTCCCCTTTTACAGTACATACATAATTCATATGTACATATAGTATGTGTACACACACACACCCATATGTAGTTTCCTCATTTTTAAAAACCTACATACAAGCACAAGTAAATCACACATCCCAACAATAAGACTAAAGTCATATGCTTTATTTATGGGGGAAATTTCAAAGTGAATAATAAATTTTTTTTTTTGCCTTATAGCCTGTTTGACAGTATAACTGATTGGATTCATTGCAAATGTACAGCCTGACCTTTCTGATTCTGGTATTTGGAAGAGGTATTAGACTTACTCCATTGCCTTGTGGATTTGTTTTATGTGGTTACCTTTTGGGGAACATAATTTGTCCTTTAGTACATAAGCTAACCTGTGTTTTATTATTCCATGTTATAATGGCTTTCCACAGCGTTTATTTGTTAAACACTCTGAATCACTGCAATTGTTTTTACCCTAAAGTATTTTAAATGCCTTCTTGTTATAGTGGGATCATTCACCCATCTTTTCAACAAATATTTGTCAAACAGTCACCAGGGGCAAGGCGAACTGCTAGGTATAGTTTATACTAATCAAACTTACAGCAAGTAAGTTCTGTCCTCAGGAATCTGAACAGTATCCAGAAGAAATCGTCCATATAAACAAAGCACTGTGATATCAGGTAAAAGCTGAAGTAGACATGGACAGTCAGGTCCTGTGCACGTGGAGAAAAGAAAACTCATGCTGACAGATGAAACCACAGCGGGCTTCCCGGAGGAGGGGTGCTGGGGCTGCCGTTAGCAGGACTGGGGCACGCAGAGAGGGGAGGAGAGGCAGGGGAACCTTGTTAGCTTCGCTTGTCATCAGCGTATGCCCTGTTTCTCGACTCAGACCCCTCACCTTTGAGAGGCCCCACGGCTCAGTGGTAAAGCTCACCAAGGCTAGAAACAGAGCCTTTGGCTTAAATCCTGCCCCTCCCACTTCCTGGATGGATGACCTTGAGCAAAGTCTTTAACCTCTCCGTGTCTCAGCTTCCCTGTCTGCAAGTTGAGGATGCTAGAAGTATCGCCTACCGCGTCTGGTGATTGTGAGCTCAAGGTGTTCATCCTCATAAAGCAATTGGAGCAGCGCTTGGTCCACAGAACGCCACTAAAACTGTCAATTCTTTTTGCAAGATATCAGTAGATTTTCAAACATTCTGGTTAATAGGCTTTCTGCTTTTCTTTCCTTTGTCCTGAAGATAAGTTTTAGCATCTGCCAGAGCATCAGATGTTGCTCTAGAACCTGGAGATGCATGGGTGACCTCGGGTCCCAAACCTCCAGTTGCTTGCGGTCTGACGAGACATAGCACTTCCCAGTTGGTCCGTATTCAGGATGGAAAATGAACACATTATGAGAATGTAACTCTGTGGAAAAACAAATAAGAGAGAAGGGATGAAAGAAGAAAAGTTTCATAAGGGATGTAACAATAGATGTTGACTTTGAAGTATAAGTAAGAATTTACCAGACAGATAAGACACAGAGGGACAGAGTCCAGACCGAGGGAAAAAAATACAGCTAAAGACAGAGGCATTAGTTAGCCCGTCTGCTTTTTCAGTCAACGCAGGTTGATTAGAAGACCTTGGAAAATAACATGTGGTCTTGAGGCTGGAGAGAAGCGTGGAGACAGTGTGCAGAGGGGCTGGCTTCTGATGGATTGTGAATGAGACAGAGAGGCAGAATAAAGGTAGGATTTGCCAGTAATCCATAACTCTTTTGCTGAAGGTTCTGGTAAACCCAGGGAATAAAACTTAGTTTAAAGTATCAAATGATAGATCTGGGCTAGATTATTCAGATAATTGGTGTTAAACTTATTTTTTGCATACACGTAGCTCAGATATTGCTTCTTACTTATCTCCTCCAAATCACAGAAGACTCAGTGGAAAGATGCTTGGGATTAATGTGGTTGAAGAGCAGATATTTAAAATAAAATAATTGTGACACTCATACCAAAAATAAGTGATAATTTAGAAAAACAGAAGAGCTACACAAGGATGTGTTACTTTATTAACATTCTCCTTTCAAAAAAAATTAAAACTCCACACCATTAGAAATCTCTTTTTAAATACAAATCATAATCACGCAATATTTTCAGAAGTGCACTTTCTATCATACAGAAATTCCCTCTTTCTCTGACCTCATTTAATTCTGTCATTACTCTTTTTGATATTTAAAAACTTTAATTTAGTGGATAATGAATACTTACCTGTATGTCGTGTGCACTCCTTTCACAACAACCCATGAGAAAAGTACTAAATACCAACTTTTTTTCTGCTGAAAACACTGAAGTTCAGAAAAGATACATGACTTCCTGAAGAGCAAGTGGCTGTTAAGTGGATGACTCTTATTTCAATCTAGATGCATTTTTTATGCTCGACCACACTGCTTGCATTTGCCCACAATGTTCCCTGGTCTTACACCTGTATCATGGGTGAACATCTCACCTGCTGTGTTGGTTGGCTAGTGCTGCTGTAATAAAGTACCACAAACTGGGTGTCTTAGAACAACTGAAATTGATTGTCTCAAAGTTCTGGAGCTTCAGAGTCCAAGATCAAAGTGCCATCAGAACTGGTTCCTTCTGAGGCTGTGAGGGAGACTCTATTCTGAGCCTCTCTCCTAGCTTCTAGTGAATTACTGGCAATCTTTGGTGTTCCTTGGCTTTTAGAAGCATCACCCCAATCTCTGCCTCCGTGTTCACGTGGCATTCTCTGTGTGTGTGTGTCTGTGTCCAAATTCACCTTTTTTGTAAGGACACAGTCATATTGGACTAGGCCCACCACCCTGATGACATTATCTTAACTAGTAGTGTCTATAATGATCTTATTTCCAAATAAGGTCACCCTCTGAGGTATGGGGGGCTAAGACTTCAACATATGAATTTTAGGAGGGACACAATTCAATCCATAAAACTTCTCAAATTCAAAAGGCCACAGAGATGAAGAACTTTGTCTCATTATTGTATGTGTTTCTACAGTGTTGAGTCTTGGAAAAAGCCAGGTACATGGAGGTCAGTTGAGCAAAACCACTTTACCTTAGAAGCTGGCATTTAGCATTAGATATGAATGGTCCCTATAGTGGGGCAGAGTTACTTGTGAGTTGATGGGTGTGCATTAAACTCAACTATAGCTTATGTAACAAAATCTACCTCTAAAGTGAGGAACATCATGCAAAGATTATGATACAGTTCCAATACTTGTTCAGCATCCTGGCCATCCTGCAGGAAGATGAACCAGACTATCGGACAGCTAAGAGAAAAGGCAGGTGGGAAGACCCAAGCTACAGTGGGAGAGGCCAGCTGTGAGCACCAGGGAAGGGGCTGCAAGAAGGTAGAAGACCCTGCAGTCCACTGCACAGACCACAGGCATGAAGAGTCTCGGGAAGACAGGGCAGCTATCAGGATGTGGGCCAGAAATACAAAATCCAGACACGATCATTTGGAGCAAGAGGGCTAACTGTTGTGTTTATAGCTCTGGCAGAGTTAAACCCCTTTCTCACTAAGAGATCCCAAGGGGATGATGTAACAACAGCTGGGAGTGGGGGTTAGTGAAGCCCATGGAGGTGTAAGAGTTCACACCAACAAGGCATAGGAAGTGGATGAATCCAGACGTACAGTGTAGACACACCAAAAATACCTGAATTAACAAATGAACTGAGATTTCCTTTCTGTGTAATGTTAATTGCATTTTTATTTTTTATGCTTCCAACCACAGTATCCTGTCTTTTTTCTTCTTTACAATTGAAGTATAGTTGATTTGCAATATTGTGTTAGTTTCAGATATACAGCAAAGTGATTTGGTTATACATACATATATATGTATATCTATATATATGTATATCTATATTCTTTTTTAAAATTCTTTTTAGAAAAAGAAGGGAGGGCAGTGGAAGGGAGAAAGATATGAGGAACAAATAAGATGGTAGTTTCTGGAAAACCCCTTGCTGAAATATTGGGGAAAGATAAATCTTCAAATTAACTGGTAATTGGATGAAACTAAAAACCAAAATCTTAATGTGTTGAAACACATTAGAACATAGAAAGGAAGCTAGTTAAGAGGATGGTTCTGGACATACACAGGTTGGGTTTGAATCCCACCTCTGTCATTTTTAGTTGGTGATTTCAGGTAAACACTTTCCCTCTCTGTGTCTTGGTCTTGTCTTGAGTAAAGTGGAGAAAGCCCTGCCTTCTTTCTTCACAATGCAGTGTAAGGGCTAAATGAGCTTATGAATGTCAAATGCACATTCATAAAAAGAGTGTAATACCAGGTGCAGAAAATAGACTCAGAAATACTGGTTTTCTTTTTCCTTCTCATACTTTCAATTTGAACCTAAAGTAGAGTCTTCCCACCTTATTGAGAAAGACATTTTTTTATGAAACATAAGCTAATTAAAAGAAAACAAAACAGTGGCATTAGTATTAGATCTTAATATATCGAGGTATTTGGTAGGGTCACAGTAAATGAAAAGATTTACATTTGTAACGATGGCTCTGTGGTGAGTGATTATTTCTTCCTTGGGAATAGGCTTGAGATGTGTGAACATCAGACCCGTAGATGGAGGGATGGATGGACAGAGTCTAGACGGCTGGGTTTCAGCCCCAGTCGGTAGGAGACCCTTGATCATGGTCTCTCACCTGAGTCAAGTGTGAGGAAATAACGAACTAACTGACCTGAAGAGGACAGAACTTACGTGATGATTAAAGAGTGGACATGAAGCGTACAGGAGTCAGAAGTTTACCCACACAATCTGAACTGGATTAACAAGAATGTTCCTTAATCCATTTTTCTTGATCTTTGTACAGGTTCCACCAGGAAATCCACAGCTGTCCACCTAAAAATCTCCAAATAAATATAATCACTCAGTAATTCGATGTTTCCAAATGTCCATGAACCTTCTTGTTGTTTTTCATTCTGTCAGGTAGTCCGTTAAGATCCCCATTTCTCATGGACCTTCTTTACTTCTGGGCAGCGGTATTGCTGTTTAAATAACAGAGTGGATCAGCTCAACACCAGTGGTCAGTCCTCTGGAGATGCTTGGGTTTTGTCGTATTTGAAGGAGATTTGCATACTTGGTGAAATTAATCTTTTCAAAAAATAGTTCAATGCACAAGCTCTGTTCAAGTAAACACCAGAAATGTTAGCCCTGTGTAATAAAGGGCAGCCATATGCAGTCTCATACAGGGATATTATATTGGATTGAAAATTGTATGGGGAAAAGAAATTCAAGGAGAGAAAACACAGAACTGCCTTTTGTTTCTTAGATGTATGTTTCTGTCCCTTGAAAACATGGGGACATACTCCTGAACTGTTACTCTAGAAATAAAACTATTTTCCCCCAAGACCCTTATACAGGTACATCAGGAAAACAATACATTGACTACGTTTATTATCAACTATTTAAATCTGTGGATAGGAAACATTACATAAAGGTCCAAATAGTAAATAATTGCATCTTCTCAAGACATAAGGTCTTTGTCCCACTAGGCAAGTATGCCTTTGAAAGCATATACACACTGATATATATAAAATAGTTAACTAACAAGGACATACTATATAGCACAGGGAACTCTACTCAATACTCTGTAATGGCCTATATGGGAAGAGAATCTAAAAAAGAGTGGAGATATATATATATATATATATATATATATATATATATATGTATGTATATATGTATAACTGGCTCACTTTGCTGTACACCTGAAATGAACACAACATTGTAAATCAACTATACTGCAATAAAAATTAAAAAAAAAAAAGCAGCCACAGACAATACTTAAAACAGTCATGCAGGATTGGAACTTTGACTGTTACTTGCTGACACCTGGTAAACCATGTTCTAGGTAAGGGTCTTCAGGCATTGTTTTTTGCCACATCCCTTCCTATGGAATAGTTTTGAGCACTGATAAATAATATGGGTACTTTTATTTTTAGTACTAATTTACTGGTAGTCACATATATACTAAAAATACGCTAAATAGGAATTAAAAAGTTGAGGTAAAAATAAAATAAATAGCAATCAAAATTAATTACTTAATAGTACAACCCTTTCATGTGAGAAATGTAATTAAATGTGGTCTACTAAATTTGAAAACTTGGTTCAACACTTAGTGTGCCAACAATTTGAGTGTGTGGATCTAAGATCAATTGATTCCACTGCTTTTTAATGACAGTCATGGCTGAAAAAGACACCTCACAGTGATATGCAGGAAAGATCCATTTTTGCGTTTATTAAATTATGATACTTAACGTTAAAGCCCATATTCCAATTAAATAAAAATTTGTGTTAAAATTTGTCTCACAATTTTTCTGACTTTATAATGTCAATCAGTTGTTCTCCTAAATAACTGGAAGGTATTGCATTTTTTAAAATATTATTAACAGATGGGATAAAATCCCACTGAAACGCTTCAATATTCTATAAAAAGTAAAAATTACGTTTCCAAGGTTTTTAAAAATGCATGAATGAGGTTTTTTCCTTGTTTAAACAGGTGAATTACTTATTTTTTTTTGGTAATGGAATCACATAATGATGGAAATATTTCTGAACACCTGTTTATATAATGTTCTTACCAAATAGCAGTGAATTCTTTAAAAAAAAGCCAGCTACTTCTGCATTCATCGTTAAAATGTCATCTTAGTTTGAAGGAAGAGAGTATATTTGCTTTCACGAGGGTATCTACTGGCAGCATGTAGCTGGCAGTCATTGGTATCCTTTGTAACAGGGCTCATGAAGGGTTCCCAGTGGAAGCAAAGGTCACAGCTCTGCCATTTTCTTGCCATTCATGTGTGCTGGCATCATTAGTGTAATCTTAAATCTACTATTTCTCTCCAGTAATTTTCTACAGTAATTGTCCTTTTTGTAAGAAAGTTCAGATGAAATTGGACAATAGCATCTGTAAATCCATCAACAAGTAAACAAAAGTCAGTGAATCCAAATTTGCTGATGTTGAACAGCTAAGTGCAAGTGCTACTCTAATGCCTAGCACACAACAGGTATCCTCACACCTCTGTCCAGGTACTCCCCTGTAGCACATGATGTATGGTCATCTGACGTGGAATGAAGTAAGGATGCCAAATCAATTCACACAGTCATTATCTGTAAGGCACACTGTCTTCTTTATTTGAAAATAGAGAAATGGAAATAGCCATTTCAAAGTCTTCCTCTGGAGCCCCAATGTGCTAACTTGTGGATCTTCTGAAAGCAGCACCCCACATTGGACACTGATGATCTCATAGTTGAATTTTTTTTTTTTTTTTTAGGCTGCACCATGCAGCTTGTGGGATCTTAGTTCCCTGACCCGAGATCAAAGCCGGGGCCCTGGCAAGTGAGTGCACAGAGGGGTCATTGATGATCTTTTCCACAGTGTAGATCAATCTTTCCCCAATACACACTGTGCTGGGTTCAGAACAGGGCATGAGAACCAACTAGCCAGTGAGAACTTCTCAGCCAGACCCTTGAATAGAAAATGGTTATTCTCTATCAATTCCTTCCATCTGGATTCCTGGAATCACAAACTTCTTGGCTGTTCACTTTTTCATTCAGTTCTTAGTTTACCCCACACCTATCCTTCCAAACAATTTGATTTTTCCATGAATTGCCAAGACTTGGCTCCTCCTGCTGATAAATGCAGAACTTTAAATGAGATGCATGGAATTCACAGGTCTTCATGATGCAGCCTTGCCTCCTTCTGCTGTCTCAGGTCTCACCATCTCCCCGTGGCACTTTCTTTTCAGCGGCATCGACAAACACAGGATCCCCAGTACATGCTTTCTCACCTATTGACACTTTACAAACACCCTCTCTCTTTTTGGACAGCTTTTATGAGCTCTAGTCTACCTAACTCTTACACACTTTTGATACTAGCTCAAATATCATTACCTCTTTAAGAGGATTTTTCTCATCTCCACCCTCACACCAAGTGGATTCTCAGTAATCCAGGGTGATTTTCGGTAATATTTATACCATGTAGATACTTCATTTTTCAGTCTGCCACCCTTCCCTAGACTGTGAATTTTGTCAGGGAAGCAACCCCCATAGTAGGTACACATGTGGAAGAAGAAAGGAAAGTTAGGAGGTAGAATGCTGCTGTAGGAGGAACTCTCAAGAAAATATCTTTCTATTCAGTTTTCATGATTAAACAGCATATGTAGCTTAAATTAGATTGCACTAGACTTGTTTCTACAATTTACAGATATAACCAGTTCCCTCTCTAAGGAAAAGACACTTTCTGGTATTAGTAATACCCAGCCCTAGATAAGGCCCATTCTCTGTATGTCATACCTTTCACATTTCCTCTTTCTGATTTTCCCTCAGCCATAGGTCATGGGAAACCTGTGGTTTCAGAGTTATTTCCATTTTTGTTTATGAGGTCTTCTTTTGCAAGTTTGTACATTAAAAATTATATTTATTTTGATTTCTCCTCCCTTTTGCATTTCCTTGATAGAACATATGTCAGCTGATGTTCCCACAGTTCCTTGACACAGTAGAATATGCATTTTCCTAGCTGCATGTGGGGATTTGCAATATTTTTGGCAATTAAAACATTCCAGGCTTACTTGGAAACACAAACACTTTAAATGAAGTATAACTAAGGTCAGACTTCCACTACATTTTTGTATGTCTATCTAATTCATTTGTCAGGAAAAAAAAAAAAGAATTTCAGTAAAAAAATAATGTGTATTCTGCTGTAAGGAAGGTTTCTGTCTTAATGAGAAGAATGGAAGTCAATGACCCAAGGATCATGGTTGACAATAATTCCTTGCATGAATCACTGCTTCTTGAACACAGGCTGACAAATTTTCTGAAGCTCCCAAGTAAAAGTGCTTTGTCTTTTCACCCCCCACCCCAGGAGATAATGTGGAAGTTCCTCTCTAGGAGACTATTATAGATGTTTTACCACATCTATAGAGCAGAGGAAGAAAACTGTTATTTCAAGCCAACAGAGCATCCTTTCTCTTTGTTGTGTGTCTGTGTCAGATGTGGGCAGGGGCAGGGTTTGGAAGCAGTATCGGGTTGGGGGACCTGAGTACACTGTCACCCTCTGGGGAAGGATGAATTGCTATGCTTCTCCCACACAAAGATGGGAGAGGGAAGCCTACTAGCAGTGCACTTCGTGTCTACAAAAGTACCCGAGGGCCTACTGAGGGAAGAAAAGTCAAGCCACAGAGCACATACAGAAGGTGAAGAAATAAGACAATGCTAAATAAATTACTTGATTTTCGTGATTCATGGATTAGGCTCCCAAGCCACTATGTTCCAATTATTAAATATGAGAGGAACTCCAAAACTCTAGAAGATTTGGGATGCTCAGAGGCTAACCCTTGGTTTCCATACAGTATCACAGTTAATCCTCTTAACAATTCCATGTGCTAAGTAATATTATCTCAGTATCCCTGTTTTTTTTAAAAAAATAAGATTCCAAGAGGAACTGTCTTGTCCAAGGACATTGTGCTAGTAAATGGGAAAAGCAGAAGTTAAACACTGGTCTATCAAATGTGGGTATTAACCAGAAGAGATTCCTCAGCTAACCCAGGCACAAGAAATACAATGACCTAGGAGAACAAGGGAATCCTGGTAAGAGACAGAGTAGGGGGACAGAGATGAAGTTTGTAAAATTATATTTGAAATTATAATATAATTACATATCTAGAAGGCAAAAAAAACCTTGTTTTTCGGTACAAGGTAAAGGAAATAAATTTTGAAATGTGAAATATTTCATTCATGTTGCTTTATAAATTATATTTGCAATTATATTATTCCTACTTAACTCTAAGCTCTTTGAGGGCAAAAATTAGGTCATATTCATTTTTATGCCCATAGTATCTTTCTCTCTGGATTAAAACCCCAAACATAACATATATATTTAGCCCATTCTATAGAATATTAAGAAATCTTTTTAGCATGAAACAATCCATTGCAATTGAACTAATGTTGGATCTGTCTTTAAGATGTGATCTTGAATTGTGACATTGAATCCCGGACCTTGAGAAAAATCTCATTATACCTTGACAACATTTTCCATCTGCTTAACAAGGAGGTATTAACAATATATAAATCACAGTTTTATTAGTAAAGACTTTGGGGTGAGTTACAAGGTTCAGAAACCCAACTTGAGATCCAGGAAAACAGAAGGACTATATTGGCTCACGTAACCCAACTGAGGGAAGAGTAATGCGCTGAGTACGCTCAGAGCTAAATGAGATTAGAGCTCCAATGTCACCAGGCTCCTTTTCCCCATCTCTCATCTCTATTTCTCTTTCCAAGTTATCCTTGTTCTGTGGAATAGCTTTATCACCTGGTTGGAAAGATGAATGTTCGCAGATCACAACCTCACATCTCAAAGCTTTGTTGCCAGTGTAAAGCTGCTTCTCTCATCCCACTTTCTTCAATTTAGAAAGGTCCTGGGAAAGGGTCTGGTTTGCTTGGCTTGGATTCAAGACTGTTCTTAGAGGAATCCGTTTTTATGGAGCCATATTGTATATGCTATTAAACTAAGCTGTTTTTCTCCTGCTGGGTGAGGGGGGGAGAAGAAAAGAGGGAGAGAAAGGGGGAGAGAGAGAGAGAGAGAGAGAAAGGAGCATGTGATGCCCTGAAGGGAGCATGCAGCAGGAGACCTGAATCTCTTCTTCCCAGTTAATCTCAATGTCTATGTGCCCCTCAGAAAATGAGTATCTTTCCAAACTGAGTTTCTACCATATCACATCATTTATTTTTAAGACCATGATCCTTAAACACAAGCCAACTAGTTCCTTTAATGGTGATTTGAAGAAACAGCTGTCTTTTCCAATCCCGGAGACAAATCTGGCTATGTTGGATTTATTGAGAAATGCTATGCTGTTGTCCAACTTGGCATATAAATATGGCTATTTGTAATATACTTATGGGAAAATTCTAGGGAATTTCCAAGATATTTTATACAGTACTTTTTCCTTGTAAATGGTCTTCGATGCTAACTCCCTTTGAAATCTATGGAGAGAATAACTAGATGAGTGTTTTTTTTCAAGCTGAGTTGAGTGGATGGGAGGATAGGGAGGTGATAAAAAAAAAGATATAGGGTTTCTTTTTGAGGTGATGAAGATGTTTTAAAATTGACTGGTGATGGTTGCACGTATCTGTTAATATACTAAAAACAAATTGTACACTTTAAATGGGTAAATTGTGTGGTATATTAATTATATCTCAGTAAAGCTATACCAGACCCTCCTTAACTAAATTAGGTGTTCTTCCAGTGTAAAAAAAATAGAGGCAAGTGATCAACCATGTGTCGTCCATAAAACATGGCCAGAATGTTAGGTTAGTAAAGAATATGACAATATCATTATGGCAGTTAAGGAGGAAAAGAAAGAGCTAGTAAATCACTTTCTTCAATGGAGCAGGAATAAGAATGGATTTTATTTCTTTGTTGATTGAAGATTCGCTATGGCCCTACTATCTAAGAATAAACAAACGTCTCTAGGAATAGAAAGACTATGAGACCAGCATCTGTCATTCAAGGCCACCCAACACCCCTTTACTCTGTTTTCTACTGTTCTCCAAGGCAAATGTCCTAGAGATGAAGTAAGTTGATGGCAAATAGGAAAGAAGGAAAAAGATTGAGTCCAGGAATGAATATATAAAAATTTGTGGGCAAGTAAAAGTAAGTGAGGGTGTAGACAAAGGAAAGAGGAAAATACCATGATCTATGCAGTGCAAACCCTCACATACGCTAAGTTCTAACTGAAGACAGTCTGTCTGGGTAGAGAGCAGGGTCGGGTGAGTGGGAAAAAAAGGCAGAGGTCATACCAATGGGGAGGAGATGGAAGTCGAATTGGGATTTGTGAACTTAGGTCTGGGGAATGTTTATGAGCTAAAGAAGGCAAGAAAATAATGTCATATATTTTTAAAGAAGATTACTTTGAAGTGAGGCTTATAAAGACCCTGCTTCAGTCTGGGGTGTGGGAACTGCCATTAGACCAGGGAAGGGCCTAAAGAGGGAGAAGCAGAGAGACAATGACAGACAAAACCCAGCTTGATTGGATAGGCATTTGTATTCACCATCATTACACTATGCCTGGGAGTCATGACACATCTTGCTGATAAAGGAGCATCGGAAGAAGTCAGTAGAATATCAAAGACTGAAGAAAATACCTGGAATGTCTTAAGTAATAAATAAATAAATAAGAATATACAATTTAGAGGCTTTGTAAATTCTGGTGCTTGCATTTTATTCTCTGCTCTCTACCATATACAGATCATTGGAAAGCTTTAATTCTAAGACCGTTATTTTAAAATCAACTATTTTCCTACAGTACATGCATACTTGTAGAAAGCTGATTCAATGGACAAATCAAAATGGCTGATATATCTGGATAATTAAGGGGAAAGACATTTTCAAGTCTAAGT
Source organism: Balaenoptera musculus (assembly GCF_009873245.2). NCBI lineage: Eukaryota > Metazoa > Chordata > Mammalia > Artiodactyla > Balaenopteridae > Balaenoptera > Balaenoptera musculus. The sequence goes on from NC_045797.1 coordinate 86,632,138, forward strand.
CACAGGAAGCCCAGAGAAAGGGGAAGGGAGGTAGATCCATTGCACTGATGGCCTCAATCCGTCAGCCTTCCCTTTCTCCTTACTCTAGGCTTTGTGGGTCTTCTCCCAAAAGAGGTGGGCCTCTTTTCCAAGCCCTTGATTCTTGGTGGTTGTGTGATGAACCTTTGGCCAAGAGAACACAGTGGAAGTGACTGTGCCAGCTTGACATTTGGGCCTTGAGGTCTTTGCCTTTCTACAAGTTTGTTCTTGTGGAACAAGCTTGGGTTTACCAGCTGGAGATGAGAGACTTCTGGAACAGAGTCTCCTGGCCGAAGATACCCTAGGTTAGCCAACACTCAGCTGACTTCCAGACACATGGTTGAGCCTAGACAAGACCAGGGGAACCTCCCAGCTTAGCCCAGACTACATCTCTGATCCACAGACTCCTAAGCTAAACAAATGTGTACTGTGTCAACCCACTAGGTTTTGTGCTTGTTTGTTATCATAAACTATTGCAGCAAAGGTTACCTAACATAGGAGCTAATGCTTGTCAGTATCTCAGATTGTGTTTGGTGCTGTGTTTGGCATTTACACTAACATTAACTGAAAATATCAATATTATTATCCCCATTATAAAATTGAATAAAGTTATAGAAGGTAAAAAATTTTTTTTCTAGATCACTTACCTGGTGATTAAAATAGGGTTTCAAAACTCGGTAAGTCTGACTACAAATCCATGACTTATTCTTTTTACATGTTTATTTTCTACTATACTTATCTTTCTGCTCTGTGAAAATGAGACAATAATCATCTGAGAGCAAACAGTTCTGAAATGCTATAGGAATACTAGTAAGTTTGAACTGAATGTAAGCTCCCCAGCAACCTGATAAAATAAATGATAACGGCAGTGACTTAGTAAAAGTGAAATAAAATACTTACAGTTGGACAGTCAGTGACCACAATATTTATGACCTAATCGTGTTGCCAATTTTACATTCCAGTTGGTCACTACCTCTACATGATTATGGCCCTATAATTAAAGATGTCCCAGATATTTCCCAATTATGCTACACTAAGTCTTAACAGACTGCAATTGGAATCCAGATTCCGCCACTGAAGAACAAGGAAACCCTGAGCAATGACTAAACCTGAGATCTGGTATCAACTCAAAGTGAATTCTGTGTTAAACCATAGGTGAGCCTTAGGCTTCACCTAAAATCATCCAATTCTTTCATATCACCAATGAGAAAACTCTGAACTCTCATTTAAAATAATGCAAAAATGCACCACACTGTTTGATTTCTGTACATGCACTAAATGATTGGTCACAGCCATCCCCCCTTTCCACTGTTAAGGTTGCACATGTCTGGAGCAAGTGCCTCACCTCCACTTGAGTGAATGGATGGAAGATAAGAGTGGTTTAGAAACCACAACGTGTTTTGTTCTGCTCCTCTGTAACAGGCTGCTTGATGTTTTTACAAGCCTTACTATGTCTTCTCAGTGGCTGATGTGGCCCTTTCCACTTCAGTCACAGGCCAAGCGGGGAAGAATTGGAGCAGGAGTGTGTTGCCTTCTCTTGGAGTCTGATTTTTCTCTACTGCCTTAGGCCAGTCACTTAACCTTAATTCTATCTTTCTGAGCATGACTTTACTGATATGGTATTAACTTCCTTTCTGGAAAGGAATTTTCACATTTTCCACAATAAATGATAAATCAAATTAGTGTACCTGTCAAATACAGGTCTATTGTGCAGCAGTTTTTTTTCTCTCAATATCATGAAATATTGAGGAGGAAAAGGACCTTGGAGACAAGCTTGTTCAAAAATGTTTGTAGTGGAGAAACTGGGAACCAGAAGGGGAAGTGGCATCTCCAAGGTCGCAGGGCCAGGACACAGCTCTCCTGACCCTAAAGTCGGTTTGTTTCTCTACAAGGTGTTGTCTTCTTACCCTCCACTAAGATTTCTTGCATGGATGTCTGTGAGCTTTCACCTATGCCTTAGTCTGCTTGAGCTGTTATGGCTTAAACATCAGACATTTATTTTCTCACAGTTCTGAAGGCTGGAAATCAGTCAGAGATCAAAGTGCTAGCATGATTGGTTTCTAGTCTGAGTACCCTCCTCCTGCCCTTCTGATGGCCGCCCTCTCTCTGTCCTCACATGGAGGAGAGAGAGGAAGCTCTGGTGTCTCTTCCTCTTCTTATAAGGGCAATAATCCCCTCTTGAGGGCCTCTCCTCCATGACTTTATCTAACCCCAAGTACCTCCCAAGGCCACACCTCCAAATACCATCACACAGTGGGGGTTAGGGCTTCAACCAATGAATTTTGGGGGACATGAACATTCATTCATATTTAACAACCTGTTTACAATATGACTACCTGTAATCTCTTTCATACTCTCTCTCTTAAATGGCTCTACTGAAGAGAAGTCACTTAAGATAAGCCATAGTATATGTGCATAAGTACGTATTCCCCTACTTTAGTTTCCACTGGCCAGATGATCTCTCTTACCTTGGCTAGAAGGTGTTACCAAGAGGTCCAAAACACTAGAATGCTCATATTCATATCTTACTGTAGTCTAGAGTGACCCATAAACTGATATTCAATATTTTTTGACATAATAAATAAGGATTTTCTTCTCTTAGCAACATAATTGATTATATGGTCATAGAAGCACTGCCAGAAAATAATTTATATTTATATTTTACACATGGTCATGTTGGCTGGAAAGTCAAGCAACTGGGAGGGGGATGCAGAAATGCCAAGAAAACTTTAATCTGGATAGTTAGCCAGTCCTGGATCTGACATTTGCCTCAGAGGTTTCTGACCTTCTCAGATGACCTACTGCCGTAGTTTTTAATGGACACTAATAGGAAGTGTAAAAAAAAAAAAAAAAAAATGAGATGTGGAGCCCCTAGTCACCTTACAAAGCAAACAAAAATCCTCTCCAGAAAAACACACTCAAGACAGTTCAAAGACTTCTCACAGATAAAATTTCACACAACATGAACTCTTAATCAAGAATCTCTAAATATATGCAGAAAGAGAGGAACACAAGTAAAGAAAATAACACAATTAGGGCTATAAAAATAGATAACAGAATCATATGTATAATATAAAATAAGTATATATAATTTGGTTGACAAAATAAAATAATGTTTGAAAAATTAATAAAAGAATAAGAAATTATCAAGAATTACTCAAAAGATTTCAAAAAAACAATCAAATAGAATCTGAAAATATACTATGTAATAATGGGCATTAGATATGCAATGGGAAGTTTAAACATAAATTAGATCCAGCAGAAAAGGGAATTAGTAAATGGGAAAATAGATTTAAAGAAATTACAGGTCAAAAGAAATTATGGAAAATGCTGAATTGAGAATCAAAGCAAAAAAAAAAAAATCGGATCAAATGACATTAAGATTAATGTGGGAAAACCTAAATTACATCTAGTCAGAATACTAGAGAGAGATAATATCTAGAATAAAAGAAAGGAAATAATCATTGAGAGAATAGCTGATTATTTTAAGAATGATGATAGACACCAATCCTCAGAGTTAAGAAACCCAACATACTCCAAAAGAACCAAATAAAATACACATCTACATAAATTATAGTGATATTGTAGGACATCTGAGTCAAAAGAAGTTATTAAAATAACCTGGATTGAAATATAGATTATCTGCATAGAAATGACTTTGCATTGAATTCATGCATTATATTTCAGTTATACTGAAAACTAAACTCTTGAGAACAAAAATTATGGCCTGAAAACTTCTATAACCAGTTAAGAAAAGAGTTTAAAAGTTTCTTAAAGAGTTAAACATAATGCTTAGTATATACTAGCCACTCCCCAAAATAATTGAGAACATATGTCTCCACAAAGACTCTACACAGATGTGCAAAGCAGCTTTGTTTAGACTATATATATATATATAATACTATTCAGGAAAAAATGAACTAATGATACATCTATGAACAAGGATAAATCTTAAAATCATTATGCTGCATGAAATTAACCCAAGCCAAAAAAAAAGTGATACCACTTATTTGATATTCTAGGAAAATGCAAGCTAATCCATAGTGACAGAGAATAGATACAGTGTTTCCCTGAAGGTGGGGTTGGATGAAGATTTGGGTTGCAAAGAGGCCAAAGAAATATTTTGGGTATGATGGAAGTATTCAGTATCTTGATTGAGATGTTTTCAGTGTATTCAAATAACAAAACCCATCAGTTTGAATGTCTTAAGTATAATTATACTTAAATAAATTTGTATTAAAAAAACATGACTACTTAAATCAAAAATTTTAACACTGCGATTGGAATCCAGAGTCTGCCACTGAAGAACCAGGAAATGCTGATCAATGATTAAACCTGAGATCTGGTATCAGCTCAAAGTGTTAAGCCATAGGTGAGCCTTAGGCTTCACCTAAAATTATCCAATTCTTCCATATTACTGATGAGAAAACACTGAGGTTATTTATTTTGTAAGAGAGAGTAACTCTGATTCCTGGTGTTCCATCTTGGCCAAAAGTGCAAGTCCAAAGGCACACATTTTCAGATCCTTCTTAAATTTTTCTCTTTGTTTCAGCATTCAGTAGTCAATGTTTATATTCTAAAAGTTCCAAATTTGGAATGTTTTAAAGTTGATAATACATTAGAATTTAGTTGGAATGAAGTTTTATTCCTTAGTGGCCCTCCAAAACAGTGCCCCTTATAGTAAGATTTCTCTTAAATTAGGAAAATAATGGTGCTATATTATAAGCCCAGGTCAGAGGCCACCTCCACCACTGTGAAGCCTTTTCTCCTTTCCCTAGTTACTCCAAAGCACATACAGCTAATTTATATTTTAGAGAGAGTAGAGAGAGAGAAGGAGAGAAGGAGAAAGAGAGGGCAGGAAAGAAGGAGGGGAAGGGAAAAATCTGCTTTGGAAATCAAATAGCTAAACTCCAGATTGTCTTCTTAAGCGGTTAGTATGGACCTGAGCACAATTTCCTGTCTCCTGAGACTGCTTTCCTTTTCCTGCTATCAGCTCTTACATACTGCCTATAGCCCTCAGCTAGAATTTCACATCCTTTAACCAGAAACTAAGGTGGAAAAAATGTGAATTTATGAAGTATCCAGTCATTTGGAACTGGAGACCATGTTTACACTAGCTGTTTAAACTATTCTCAATGCATCTCAAGCAACTTTAACACTAAATTGAAAACTAAGAAATAATTACTTGAAAAATCATTTTGAAAAATTTTTAGACATTTCAATGGATGTAAATCCATTGTTTTTAAATGTTCCTTAAATTAGCTTCATTTGGTAATACACTATTTGTCAATCTAGGTTATGAAGTGTACATGAACATTTAAAATGTATATATATATATAATCACAGTCTGATATAAATTAGAATTCTCACTTATCCATAATGACTTCAGTTTTCTCAGTGATCCAGTGAGGTTTCACTGAACTTCTGAATTTTTCTTGATAACTAGGTAGTAATAACAGCTAATATTTACTGAGCACCAACTTTGGGTCAGACACTATTCTCAATGCATCCTCTGTACTGAGTCATTTAAGCACAACTATTAGTCCATTTTCTGATGAGAAACCTGAGGCACCATTAAGAGTCTTACAAATATTTGCACAGCTAAAAGTACAAATCCAGGATTTAACAGAGCTGCCTGGCTTCAGATGACATTTTCATCAGCCCTAGATTATGGGACTTCTCAGGCTTTGTTTTTAATTTTGAATGTAATACAGATTTTCCTGAAAACTTAATAACTGAAAGTCTTTTTTTCCCTAAAACAATGAAGATAGTTTTAACATCCAGCTCTAATTCTCTTTAAGCCTGGTCAAGGGAGTGTACAGTTTGCGTGTTTGTACTAGTGAGAGTCTATAAAATACCCCCATAACCATTTTCACTGTTCTCTGCTTCCAGAACCTGACTTTTCAGCCTCTTCTTCCCTTTCTCTCCTTTTTCTTCTCCCTCTCTCTCTTTCTTTCAGCCTATCAAGCTGATTTTATTACCTAGTTGTATCCAATTTGATGCTCTTATGCAAAAAAAAATCAATAATAAAAAAAAATCAGTGTCAGGATTCTGGTCTTGCTATTGATGTGATCAGAATGAGGTTCTGATTTTTTGTCCAGCCGCTCCCCCCTCCCCTCCCCCTTCCCCTCCCCCTCCCCTGCCTGTCACCGGGCATAATGCTTATGAATGTACATTCATTTCTCAGCTGGGGAAATATTGCCATAGCTCAGGTACCCACTGGGCTTTTCTTTGCTTTTGACAGAAGTTATATAGAGTTTATATTTAAAGAAAGAAAAATGAAAGGGTTTTCTGAATTTCTAACAGAAAGTGGTGGGGCTTTTTTATGTTCCACTCACGCTGGAGCTTCATATGAGGGAACCTAGTGATATCTTTTGCAAACAAAGGAAGCTTTTGGTAGAGCTCTTAATATGAAGGTCACGGTTTTATTTATATTCACATTCAATTCAGAAAGAATAAAAAATCAATACAGATATGAAGCTGACATACATTATCCATAGGCCTTGGCATTTTCAAATGCAATAAGGAAACACAAACACAAAAGGGACTTCTGCAGAAGAATGTGGTCAGTGTTCATACAAAACTGGATAATCTGGAGTATGGTTGCTTTTCAATGTTGTGTTAGCCTCCACTGCACAACAAAATGAATCAGCCAATAAAAATTAACTAAACACACACACACACACAAATTGGATAATCTGTTACCAGATCCCGAATATAGAATTCGTTCTACTTATGCTTTGCTATTTTTGACATACTCAAATTTAATGTTTTTTCTCCCTGCTGAATACATTCTACTAATAACTTTCCATATTAGAGGGACTCCTAATACTAGTTCTTCTTTTTCAGGAATTCCCTTATTACAGAGGGCAGAGGGTTTATGATATGTGTATTTAATGGGACTTCTGAGTTGCACTGGATCAGGCCACTCCATGGTTGAGAAGGCCAGTAATCGTGCCCAGCAGTGGTAGATTTCGGCTCTAACAGCAATGGTGGGGAAAGGCCAAGGCCCTTTCTCTCATCACATGTTCAGTTGCAGTGACATCTTTCAGGCTATTACCTGAATGGTCCATTAAGCATATTGAAAATGAGACAGAATCCTTCAGCCAGACGGAATGCTTTATCCTCTTTTTATCCTTGGATTTTTACTACTACAAAGAAACCATAAGGCTATGGTAAGAATTCTCTGAATGTCTTTGGGTTTGCATTTTTCCTCTTTCTCTGCCACTAGCCTCAAAGAAATGTTATTTATTTAAATTGGCAATGTTCCAGACACAGAGCCGTGTGTACACAGGAGCAGTGTGTCTACATTTTAAGGTACTGTGGCTGTTTTCCCTGAAAGAGCATCTAAGTTGTTGAGATGGGCATGTGTGTGTGTCTATATAAAAGTAACAAATGGTGGAAAATGAAGCTGTTGGCCATTTCTATGGCTATTCAAAACAAGCAGGGTGGTGTTTGTGACGCATGGGGTCAAAAACACAAAGATGTTGAAAGAGATTCCTTGCCGAGGCAACGCCCATCAACAACTTCCTTCCCCCTGGGAATGGGTCAGCGGGTCAGGGGCTGAGGTTCCCTCCCTGATTCACCGCCCTGGGCTGTCTGTCCTTCCCTCTGTCCTTGTCCTTCCCAAGCCCAGCCCTGAGCCAGGCAGATCCCCACGGAGCCTCACTGCCCGGGTTCCCATGGCAAGCTCAGGGTGGCCAGACAGGTCAAGTTCACAGAATGTTCACACAAATACTTGGAAAACAAGAATCAAGGTCTTTTATCCAGGGTAATCCCCAGTGAGAAAAAAGCCAGAATCGGAGCAGAAAGTAATAAAATAAAGGAAGCCACCTAATGGCCACATTTATTGACACAGATATTAATCATGTTCCCTGAACTTCTGACACTGCTGGTAGCTTCCCCTGCAGTGGGTACTGTCAAGGCTGAGCCTTCAGTCTATTAAAGACACAAATACAAAACACTAAAGTACTTAGAATGCTGTTAAGGTTCTTGAGCTCTTTCTAGTCTAATAAATATTAAAATAATTATATTATTAGTAGACATACTTTATTCTAATTTGAAAATAAGCTTGTTTTCTTATTGTAAAAATATATAACAGAAAGTTTGGAGGCTAAAAGATATACACAGAAAAATTTTTAATTCCATAATCTCAGTTTTCAGAAGAAAAACTACTGTGAACACTTAGGTATAATTACCTCTAGTCCTTTCTTTTCCCCTCCTCTACTCATATTTATATAGATTTTATTATGATTTAGATCATGCTGAACATACAACTTTTGTGCTGTGCTTTTTACACATAACATTATATTGTGAACAATTTCTAGTAAACTGTTTTTTCAATTTATCCTTCTACTAGGAGGATGCTATCTTCACCATACACACACATTTGCTCAAATGTGAATTCTTAAGAAAAGTCATTTGAAACTATATATATAAGTAAATGATACTTTATGCTTCCACCAATTTTCTAGAAATCCCTGGAAGAAAGGAAACATTATTTCTATAGATGTGTATCATAAACTTATAATTTTTTAACTTTTAATTTTCTTCTGGACAAAAATTACAAATGTATAATTTTAGAGCTACAGGGACCTTATATATCATTTGATTTGAAAGCTACATCATCACCATACACTAATTTGTGACCCTGGAAAGATTATTGCACCCTCTGTACCTTCCTGTTGTCTATGTAACATGGTTACATATGGCATCCTTGGGAGGATTAGACGGGCTATATATAGAAAGTGCCCAGAACAGTTCTACGGTTCTGCTACATGGTAAGCCTCCAAGACTGCTTACAGGCCTTTTTTGTATGTTGGTTGGTTTTTTGTTTGTTTGTTTTTGGTTTTTTGTCTTTTTCACAGATCAGGAGACTGAGGTCCAGAGAGGTTAACTAACTTTCTTAGGAAAATATACTCCAGAAATAGGACCCTCTCTGAATAGTGTTCTGGTGCTTTATCTATCCCACTGCATAAAATATCTAGTCAACTGAAGCATAGCTTATCTAAGTAACATTGCATTGATGCTCATTCTGCTAATGAAAAAATTGACTTAGGTCTTATAATTTCAGGGCTTTATTTGTTTTCAGGTCTCATAGTCTATTGATAGTGGGACAACAAAAGGAGCATGGATTGTATTTAGGTCTAGTTTTGAATCTCGGCTCCTCGATGTATTGGCCATCAGGTGTCAAGATACTTGACCTTTTTTAGCTTTCTATATTTTCAGCCTTAAATATGAATTGATGATGATGATTATGATGGGCACGATGATAAGAGCAATGCCAACATTAGTTGTGGGAATTAAATCACTATGCAAGATTGTCTAGCCCCCCTTGGACAACCTACAAATGTTAGGTTTTCTCCTCCCTACACAGGGCCTGGTTTCTTCCTGCAGATGTGGTAGGTGGGAGAATACTCCTGGATGGAGGTACCCACAGACCTGAGGCCAAGATGGAGGAGGCTGTTACAAGGGTTAGGGTGGGGCTAGGGTGAAACCTGCTGCCTTGTTGGGCTCCTGACCTGGGATCATCTCTGTCACACTCAGTCCTCTGTAAATCATCCTACTGCCCCTTACTGTGCAGCACTTTACAGTTTGAAGAGCATTTGTTTGTTTCCTGTTTATTTATTCTCTCAACAATCCTGTAGGATGAGTAGGATAGGAGTTGTGACCTTAAATTTTACAGATAAAGAAATTGAGATGCACTGGCTATGTGACGTGCTTGTGACAGTGGGGACATCTCCTCATGTTAGAGCAGGGATGGAAGTCAAGTTCTCCTCGCTGCTTCCCAGAGACCCTGCCCTGCCCCCCACTGCCCCCTCGCCCTGTATACAGCCTAAGTGCCTAGCAGCCCTACTGTAATCCATCGATTCTAAAGCCATAAACTAGACCCCAACCAAGCAGGGCGGTCATCTGCAGGGCAATGCTCTTAAGGGAGGGGGCGGCTTCCAAGGCCAGCTGTTCTTAATTGCACTTCTCAGTGTCCCTAATCCAAGAAGTTAAAGCATTGGAAAATCCACTCCACTGGGTAGCCCTCGCTGTTTTGTTGTGCAAACTGGAAGCAGAGAGACTTTTCTTTGACTCAGTTAATGAGGATGAAGGGTCCTCTGATATTGATTGAGCCTCTGGTATGGATTAGGGGCGTGAGTAAAAATCTCCTGCCTTCCCTGATGGTGGAAATGTTCTTCTTACTCTCCCTCCATTCACTCTCTGACCTCATTAAAATTAATGACCACGTGAGTCGAATGGTAGGTGGAGTCACGTCTTTGTGATGTTTATGGACAATTTTTCCTACTGTGCCTCTGATGGTAATTCTTCAGTTAAATAATTCATAGTGATATTAAGAAGCTTTTTCCTTTAACTATTATGACGAAGGAAGAACATTTTTTTAAGTAAAAGTCCAGGGGAAAAGCCATCAATTCTTTTCTTCTTTTTTTTTTTTTTTTGAAGAAAAAGTGATACGGTTCACAGAAAATACTAAAATAATAAAAAAATACAGTTTAACTGTTGCCTGGCTGCTAAATTGATATATTTGTTCATTTCAAATTAAGTAAACCCATTACAATCATGTAAAGAATTTAGTTCCCAAAAGGAAAGATGCATAACAGTACAAATAAAATTTAGTAGAAACCATAGGGAAGGGGAAATGTTTTATTTGGGGGAATGGCATAAATTGGGCAAAACCAGAAAGAAAAGGAAGATTGGATCTGTGTTAAGTGTATAAAAAGAAAGAGACAGATGTAGTCTAAGATCCATGATGGAGAGTCAGGGTTGGGTCAATAATGTTTATTGAATGTCTGCCATAGGCTAATCATTTTGAAAGGCCTTTGTTGCACAGGCTCGTATTTAACTCTTACGGTGATGCTATGAGATGGGTAATATTACTATTAGCATTCTGTTTTATAACCATGGAAACTGAGACTCATAGAGGTTAAGTAACTTTCCCAAATCACAATGCTTTTGATAGAACGCAGACTAGATTGCACATATTTCTTTTTTTCTCATAGATGAATTTTATTTAGTTGAAGTATAGTTGATTTACAATGTTGTGTTAGTTTCAGGAGTACAACAAAGTGATTCAGTTGTACATACATATATATTTATTCTTTTTCAGGTTCTTCTCCATTATAGGTTATTATAATGTATTGAATATAGTTCCCTGTGTTATACAGTTGGTCCTTATTGTTTGTTGTTTTATATATAGTAGTATGTATATGTTAATCACAAACTCCTAATTTATCCCTCCCCTCTTTCCCCTTTGGTAACCATAATTTTGTTTTCTATGACTGTGAGTCTGTTTCTGTTTTGTAAATAAGTTCATTTGTATCATTTTTTTAGATTCCACATATAAGTGATATATTTGTCTTTCTCTGTCTGACTTACTTCACTTAGTGTGATCATCTCTAGGTCTATCCATGTTGCTGCAGGTGGCATTATTTAATTCTTTTTTATGGCTGAGTAATATTCCATTGTATATATATATATTCCATTGTGTAGATATATTTATATGTCTACACAGTGGAATATATATATACATATACCACATCTTCTTTATCCATTCATCCATCAATGGACATTTACGTTGCTTCCATGTATATTGCTGGTATTACTTTTCTGACATCTACCATCTTTGTGTGACTCTGTATTATTCCTATAAGATAGTGAGAGAGTTTAGACACCTAGAGGATACGTTTCTTGTTTAAAGTCACTCAGCTGATAAAGTGTCAGAGTAAACATATAAACTCATTTGACTTTAAAGTTCATATTAATCTGTTTATACCACATTGCTTTTTTCAACAAAGAGCAAAACCAACTGTAAAAAGCAGGATGCCAGCAATGAGTAGAGTTTGGACTCCTGCAGTCATGTCTCACCCATTTAATCAGTTACCATGATCCATGTGAGATGTCCAGGTAGTCTGGATTCCTAGAGCCGCCCACATGCATTCTGTATGTCACAGGACCTGACTTCATCAGTGGCCTCAGCAAAGGCCTCGGCCTTCTGGAACATGTGCTCGATCATCAGTTAAATCCAAATCATCGACCTCTATGTGGGATTTTCCTTTAAATTTTACTCAAATTGAAAATTGGATCTTGGATGAAAATATTACTTCCCCTGAGAGTACAAATAGAGGCTGCAGGTCTTCTTCTCTTCCCAGCCCTGGGTCCCTCCCTTATGCTGAACCCTTCAGTGCCTTTGTGAGGATGCATCAGCGCTCAGGTCTGTGCCGTGCACACCTCCTCGCCCTTTACTACTCCCCAGACCCAGGTCTGCAAAATAACAGCACGATGTGTCTGTGAAGCCAGAAAAGAGGATCCTGCACACATCCAGGGCCTATGGAGACGTAGAGCCAGACAGGCAAGAAATTCCAGGATCTCTGGTACCCAGAACTTGAAGTAGGGAGGACCATGCAGAGCCTGGTCATATCTTCTTGGCCCAGTGGTGAGGATCCCATGCACTGATATATGAAAATGCTGTGAATTTGAGTGTGAAGTTGGATAACACACAAATGTTCAATATTCAGATTAATTTAGTAACAGAAATTCAATTTCAAACTGTTTTGAAAATTCGTTCTGTCCGTAACGTATTGGGACTTTCCAGGATTTTAGGACTAATCTTTATTAAATGATTTTCCTAGAAATGGAGAGTTGTCCTTGGAAAGTATTAGTCAGACTAATGGAGCTTTGTGTTTGCCAGACCATTCTGGGCAGTCTTACACTGGAGAGGAAAAGTGAGATCGTTAGGGATACCTAAATTTAGACTTGCTTCTGTAATTCTGTAGTCTAGTTGTGTGGTTTTTGGCATTCTTGGTCTCAGTGGATAACAGTCACCTGACCCATGCTACCTGCTTTTGTGTGGTGCAGGAGTCAGTAACATTAAGGAGAGAGAGAGAGAGGAAGAAGGGCAGGAAGGGTCTTCGACCTAAGACACAAGTGTGGTAAAGAAATGGAATGAAGACTCCTATGCAGTAGCAGGTCAGATCGCTTTTGTTTATGCTTGCTACTGTCCTATAACTTTTCAGAAGAAGGAGAAATTGTGGAAACCTTGTACAGTACAGCAGGCTGTCAGTTGGAATGTCTTCCAGAAGTTGGAGTCTGGTCAAATCCATCCTGACACGTCTGTTACTTTATACTCTGTTCATTTTAATTCTCTTTGCCATCAATACATATGAGAATTTCTGCAGGCTCCAGAAGGCCTCAGATGCTTCCCAGTAAGACACATCTGTTGGAGTTCTCAGGAAAGATGCTGATTGCTATTATGAATATTCCATGGGAAAAAGTTCTTTAATTTTTTTTAGGTGAGGAGGGCATTTTAATCAGTGACCAAGGTAACATCTGTGTAAATTTCCTATCTCAATTATACTCAACAGTTCTTTTCTTTTTTAATAATTTTAAAATAAAACTTATTTTTTAAAATAGTTTTACATTCACAAAAAAATGGCAAAAATAATTCAGAGAGTTCTCATATACCCCCTCCCAGTTTCCCCTGTTATCAACATCCTACATCAGTGTGGTACTCTTGTTACAATTAATGAACAAATACTGAACCAACATTATTAACTGAAGTCCATACTTACTCAGATTCCTTAGTTCCTAATATCTTTTTTTTTTTCCTGATCCAAATTCCTAAGCAGGTTATTATATTACATTTAAACAACATGTCTTCTTAGGCTCCTCTTGGCTGCATGTGAAAATATATAGTATTTGTCTTTCTATGTCTGACTTATTTTATTTATCATAATGCCCACAAAGTCTATCCATGTTATCACAAAGAAAGGATTTCTTTCCTTTTTGTGAATGAATAATACCCTTGGGTGTGTGTGTGTGTGTGTGTGTGTGTGTGTGTGTGAACATTTTCTTTATTCATTCATCTGTTGATGGACATTTAGGTTGTTTCCATGTCTTGGCTATTGTAAATAATGCTGCAGTGCACATGGAAGTGTAGATATCTCTTCAATATAGTGACTTTATTTCCTTTGGATATATATCCAGGAATGGTATTGATGAATCATATGATGGTTTTATTTTTTATTTTTCGAGGAATCTCCATACTGTTTTCCATAGAGGTTGTACCAATTTACCTTCCCACCAAGAGTGCACAAGAATTCTTTTTTTCTCTACATCCTTGTCACCACACTTTTTTTCTTGTCTTTTTAATAGCCATTATAACAGGCCTGAGGTGATATTTCACTGTGGTTTTGATTTGCATTTCCCTAGTGATGGTTGATGTTGACTGTCTTTCCAGGTACCTCTTAGCCATCTGTATATCTTGTTTGGAAAAGTGGCCATGTATTTTGTATCTTAGTGATTTCTAGGATTCGTCTTTTCTTTTCTTTTTTTTTCATTTTCTCTGAATAATTACATCCACACCATTACTTTGATGACAGTCTATATGCTAAAGTGCCTTCAATACTGACTCTAGGACAGATAATTTCCCTGTTTAATAAATCTCCAGCTACCCACCAAAAAGCTCTACTTGGACATCACACAGACACCTCAAACTTAAGACACCAGCAATTGAATAACTTTATAGCCCCTTAATACTCATCCTTTTCATAAAAATCATGGTATCAGCATATGGGTTGATCATCCACTTAATGATGCAAATCAGAAAGGCTAACATCCTCCCAATTTCAGCTCACTCTGTCGTCCACTGAATCAAGCCATTCCCCAGTCCTAAGACTTATTTTCATTATCTTGATCTTCTAATGATACATATGAGTTGTTCTATTTTTTTTTTCAAATATTGGTTTTCAGAGAGAGCACTGAGAACACATTTCAGTCTCCTTCACCATCTCCCGAATTTTAGCCCTGCTGCTCCCCCTCCTTCAACACAGCTAAGGCTTGTGTTGAAATAACCAGGTAGGTCACAGGTGGATGACAAACGCCAAAATATACTCATCATTAGACTGTACTGAAATGAAAACTAGACCTTATTGTATGAAACCACTGAGGTTTTGGTACTAAATGTGATACAGTAGTTAACAGACCTTGATTATATAAAAATACTTAAAATGACTGGAGGTTACATCCATTGAGGTTAAATGACAGCCATCTCTGCTTTCATTCCCTATCACACCATCCTTCCATCCTTTCATTATTTTTCTATTGTTCCCTGCCTTAGGTCAAGCCACATTGCCTATGCTTGCTACTAGGTCCTTGGAAACTACAGCTTCTAATTGAAAACCAGAAAATCCCCCTGGATCATTACACTGTTCCTGGAGAGCTTTCTCTGCTTCTTTATGCCAAATGATCCCTGTCTGTCCTTTAAGAAGCCCACTTTCTGTGAAGTCCTGCACTGGTGTTGGTTTTCTAACATCAAGCATTTTTCAGAAGCAAGTCTCCCTTGCTCACATTGCACTCAGTTACTCTCTTGCTTTTAAAAAGAAATATTCAGGAATCCTGTGATAAGCCATAATGGAAAATAATATAAAAAAAGAATGTATATATGTGCATAAATGAGGCACTTTGCTGTACAGCAAAGATTGGCACAGCATTGTAAACCAACTACACTTCAATTAAAAAAAAAAATGTTAAAAAAAAAGACTTGAGCATACCGTACACCACCCTTGACTTTTTCTCATAACTATCTCCTGATCTCCAGGTCATTCTCCATACAAGGAAGGTGGAAAGTGACCATTAAGTATGCCATTTCCTACACAGTCCTGGCATAAACTGATTCTCTTCATCATCTGCACAAGTGATGTCTCCATGTTTTGATCTCCTAGTTCCTTTAGTGCCTCACTATAATAGAATTTTTTCTTCCTGCCCCAACTCATCCGCTTAATTCCATGTTATAGTTTCACAAATAATAACTATACCACATGCAAACTGTCTATTGTAAGCATCCTGCTCTTTGATCCTTACTCCCTGCTTTGCCAATCACCTGTTGTAGAACCTCCACTTGGACAATAGCTTCCATAGTATTAGCCTGCTCAGGCTGCCTAGACAAAGCACCATAGACTGGGTGACTTAAACAACAGAAAGTTATTTTCTCACCGTGCTTCAGGCTAGAAGTCCAAGATCAAGGCTTCTACTGAGTCAGGTTCTGGTGAGGACTCTTTCCCCGGATTGCAGACAGCTGCCTTCCGGTCAGCACCTCGCATGGCCTTTCCCTGGTGCATGGCTTCACCTCAGTGGAAAAAGAAATGTTGGAACAGAAGTGACCTGGGCTGGAAGCAAAGTACATTCTCTGTACTTAAAATTATTTTCTGCATTTTAGCATTCACCCTTTGCTGGAAGGTAGCACTGTTTTGTTACTGCTTTTGTGATAGTAGTTGCATATAACCCAACCAGGGAGTATGACACTCTGATGGGTGCCCATGGTTTCTTGTCAGCTAAACTTAAGATGAGCCTGTCTGCTGGGACAAGGCATCATCAGATCAGTAGCCCTGCTCACAAAGATAAGTTTCCAAGCCTGAGCATGGTTACTGGGATAATTAATTCAATGAAATATATAACGAACTCTGCATTCCTTACTGTGATACTGTGATATGCAATAATGTAAGAAACAAGAAGTAAATTGGAAGCTTTCAGGATAACCAAATAATAGTAATAAACAGTGGTGGTAAACACATGTAATAGGAGCATTTACACTTGCTAATAAAAAGGAGGGAACAAAAGATGCTAATATACATTCAGACAGTGTGATGGACAAATAGAATTTAGAGCTACTGAGATGGCACCTGGACCTGTATTTTGAGGGCACTGACATAGCAAATATTTATGTACCTGTACAGATTCCAGCAAGAAATGGAATGGGACTCAAGCTAGTGCATGAATAGCAGACTAGAGAATCTGTTGTATAAGCTTAACATAAACTTAAAATGTAGAGCTGGGGTAATGGGCTTTGTCTAGGAAACACACAGAAAAACAGTCTGCAAACCCTGGGAAGATGATCTCAAGGAGGAAGAGAACTGTTTGACTTAATATATAATTAGTCAGTAAATCTCACCTATCTATCACAGTGATTAATAAAGGTACTCATGATTCATACTTATTATATTTGTCTCCAATATGGGTTTGGAGATCATCTGAAGAAAGAAAAAATTCTAACTTGCAATAAAAGGAATTTTCAAAACAAGGTAGACTCTTAAGGACTCAGCATTGTTGTTAAGCACTGATGCTGGTTCTTCTTCCTCAACACTTACTGTATCTGACAGAGTTTTGATCTTCTAGACATCTTCCCATGATGGGTGGCTTTTAGGAAGTTGAGGTTGCAAAGATGCTGAGTGATCTGTCTAAGACCTTTCACGTTCCTGGCACAAATTCAATTCTGGAATTTCTAGTTTGGCCTTCATTTTCATTTCTGACACTTTCTAATGCTGGGGCCCTTGAAGCATGATTTCATGGAATCCCTAAAAGATATGTAATCACTTACAATCTGTAAATATAATCCAGACAACGTATTTGTAAAGGTTCAGCAATATGAACAACTATATGATTTTCAATGAAAAGAGTAGGTATTATTGTTCCTTTTTGTCATGTTGAGTAGGTTTAAATCCAACCAGGAATGTGAGATACATACACACACACACACACACACACACACAATTAGAAGAAAACTAAAGAAACATTAACCTTAACATGTTTAATTGAAAATCAGCAATGAGACATAGCAGAAAAGAGTGTGCTTTATTTAGCTCAGAAATCTTTAGACTCAAATTTTGTGCTACTGCCTACAAAGTCTGTGACTGACTTCAACTCAGAGTCTCAGGTTTTTCCGTGGATAATAGGTGTGAGATAAAAGGAGCTGATCCATGGGAAGTCTACTGGGTAGTTCAGGATACACGAGTGACACTGTCTCCATTGTCCTCAATCTTTCCCAGATTCTATATGGCATCATTAGGGTTTAGCATCCCCAATGCACAGCCTAGTTTGGAACCAAATGAGGGATAGACCCAGGAATCAGACAGTTGGGGGATTTATTACAGATAAAATCTAGAGGTGGAAAGATTTGGTTAACATATGACCAAATGGACTTGCCAGCATTCCCTGCCTGACACCCCTCCATGGCGTCAAATCCAGATCTTGGAATTGCCAGCTGAACAAACTCAGTGGGAAGACTTGGGTCTGAGAAGACACACATATGGAGGGAGACTGTTTCCCACTATTTCAGAAGGAAATGGAAGAAAAGAGTCCAAACTCCACAGCAATAAATCTTTTAAGAGAGTGACTTTATCCAATTAAGAAAAGTGGATCCAAACCTGTCACAACCAACCAGTTCAGATTAACTCACTTTTCTCTACAGGGAGGAATGAGTGAGGAGTAGCAAAGAGGCCAAGAAGTTCACTTTGGTGGGCATCCCTCTATCTGGAAATGTGTGGAGTGAGAAATTAAGAATTTCACCCAATAAACCTCATCACCCTTCCTGTCACTCAAGCCAGAAATAATGGAATTAGCAGTGATCATGACCTGTCTTTACACCCACATCTAGACCCAACTCTACCCTTACAGCCAGTTCTCCTTCTGTCATTCTCATGCCCTACAGGACAACTAAACAGACTCGGGTTTCTGCACATGGCACTTATTCTCTTCCTTCCATTTTCTACTCATTTTTTGACCCACATGAATGACGCCCCACTTCCTATTTTCTTAGTCATTCTTTATTTCTGTATGTAATCACAGTTCTTCCCTAATTCCCTCCCATAGCTTAGGTTCGAAAAGTATCTTTTTGCCTCTGTGTTCTTTTGCTTCTCAGTAAACTGTACTTACAATCCATATTACGTCACAATTACCCATGAATAACAAGAGCAGTAATAATAGTTCACATTATCAATAGTCACAATGCATCAAGCACAACACTAAATATTTTATCTGTGTTATTGTTTCATTTACTTTCCGCAACACCCTATGATTTAAGGGTGCACTTTTAGGTCTATGTTGAGTTAAGTGAAGATTAACGATGTTAGCTAGCCCAAGTCATAGAGGTGTGAGCCTGAGTGGGCAGTGATAATCAGGCAGTCATGGTCTTGGAGGACTTCTGGTCCATTTCCTCTTGGTACTGATGAGGGACATTGTTTGGATGAACTTTGGGAGTATTACCTGTCAGGACTGTGGTTACACAGCCTTTGTTAGTGATGCGTTAGAACCCAGGTTTCCTGGTTCTTGGGTTTTTGGGATATGCTTTGATATCAGAGCCATGCAACAGAGTAATGTAAATAGCACAGCAATATGGTCTATGAAGGTTTAAGTTTGTTTCACAGAGAAGTCCCAGCACCTGGACCATTTCACATTTGCCACTAACACTTTTAATAATTATCTTTAATAACCTCTCACCCTCTTATGGATACATCATGAATTCTGTTCATTTTGAAGAGCTAAATGTCTATGTTTTGTATTGTTTTGTTTTAAAGAATGAGTCTTGATTTCAGCTTAATAATTAGTAAGTTCTGTATTTATCAAAATGTTGATTTTTGTTACTTAAGGTTTCTTGAATTATTTTGTTCCTCCCAAGAATATTAAGCAAATCAGATCTAGCCAGAACCAAAACGAGAAAGAAATAACGTGAACATACAAATCACTGTGAAAAGTTCACGTGTGTCTACTGAATGTCCAGTGCACCAGAATTCTTTGGGAGTCAGGATGAGAGGGGACAGCAGGCATGTGGCAATCACCATTTTGTGCATTTCCACACACTTCATTGCCCGTAAGAGGAGCCTAAATAAGGCATCTTTAAAGACAGGTTCTGGGCAGCTGCAAGATATTTTTTCCTGTACACTAATTTATGTAGCTAAGAGATAAGTAAATCAATCTTCATTATTGAGCCACCAGATAGCAAGAGTCAAACTGAAACACCAGTCCCTTAGTGCAGGAAGAAAATCGTCCATATGACAGATTGCGTTCTTTCCTATAGGTCCAGGTGCACCCATGACAGATTCTGGCAGAGAGAATGATTTTCATCCCCGGAGAAGCTTGCTTATTCCTTCTGCTTACTTTTGCTCCTGCCTCTTGATGAGGGGCAATCTCAATTAGACAAATCATGTTGTCTATAATCTAGTCCCCTTCCCTTTAACCATGATTCATTCTGACAAGGAAAGTTTAAAAGCAACAAGTAAAATATGATAAACAATATCCATCATTGCATAAGGGAGTCAGGCTAAAAGCTTTCTGTCACTATTAATAATACTGTTTAGTTTTCAACTTCCCCTTTGTATTGCATTAGTGACAAATGTGAAACTCTGTGAGCAACACAGGTTCAGAATGGACTACCTGTGAGATCCATGGCTTGGGATGAAACTGTCCTCAGCAGTGGCTACCCTGCTTCTAGCCCTTGGAGTAGCCCATGAGATGGAACTAGGCATTGTTGGGGCAAGAGATGCTGTAGGCAAGTAAGACCCTGCTTCAACTCTCACCTATTTCTGACTCACTTTATCTTCTCAGCTCCTTACTCATGTTTCTGAAAAGATGACCTGAGTTTTCCTCGGTCCCCTTTGTGTGTGTGGCACTTCCCCAGAGCTCTAATACTAGATTTTACTTTCGGATATTGCTTTGCCCTGATCCTCAGACTCTCAGGGTCCCAGATACCTGGGGATGGGACATTCTACCTGGACCAGCAGAAGCTCACCTCTAACCTCACAAACATACTTTTCATAAGACCACATCAGTACAGTCATTATTCAAGAAAAATAATTTTATAGCATACCAGGTTTTCATGGCCCATATGGACCTTAAAAATTCTTTTATGGAGAGATTCACAAAAATTTTACTTACCCAGAAATACTACCCATCGACCCTCTGTCCTCTCAGGCTGTCCATTTTTCACTTCATCAATGAGCAGAATTTCCCATCTCATCTCCAACAAGCATTTCTATGCTTGTTGGTTGAATGGAGACACAGTGATTTTGACACAGAAGTGACTTTTCTTGCAAAGTAATTAACACACAACTTACCTGGTTCTCAGAACTAAGAGGTGACACAATCCCATCCCAGGAAAGGAGCCCTGGAGTCGGTACTGGAGTCTATGCTGAAATAATTACTGAAGACTCTTCCTGCCCCAGGGCAGTTCTCTGTAGTCAAAGAACCAGAGTGATAAGAAGATAGTATTAGAAAGCAGTATTTATATATATATATATATTTTTTTTCTTATTTTGCTGATGAGGTAGTTGAGGGTTAAGAATGCAAAAAGCCTCCTCTAACAGCCCCAAATCAGATTCCATGTTTAGTGTAGATCTAGGTGTTGAATCACAGAATCCCGATTCTAGTCAACAGGTCTTTTTTATGGTGTCATAGAAATATGTCAGGCTTTCAAAAATCAGTTAACTCTTCCTATACTTTACATACTTATAAAACAGACAGTACCTGTCCTATCTATTTTAGAGTTTTACAATAAAGCTAACAAATGAACTAATATCTATGATAATACTGTCTACATTGTGTATCCTTAGTTACATATGTGATCTTGTTATTGATTAATGTAGTAGCCTTAGCTGTTTTAGTAAAGCTAAAGTCACCCTTTGCAATACTACTTCACTATGAAAACCTCCATTGTTCACAGAAGATATATATATTTTATCAATACAAAAATTCCTTTGGAACAAATGGAAATGATATGATCACTTTTATTTTATTAAAATTTGTTTGGAACCAAGCTTTTTTATGTCAACATACACAAAAAAAGATTTTTTCCAACAGAATACATTGATAAGTGTCCTTACTTTCTAGTGTCTTCTGCATGTCTTGATATAGCTCTTTGATATCTCTACCACTTAGCTTTGCTGACTAGCAAACCACCCCCAAACTCAGCAGCTAAAAAGCAAACTATTATTTTTCATACTTCTGTGGTCAGTTGGGTAGTTACTTTTCTCTTGACCACTTGGCTGATCTCTGTAGGCAACTGGAGACTGGGCCTGGCTGGATGGTCAAGCCTGAGACTGCCCACAGGTTTGGTGTCTTAGACTACATGGTCTGGAGGATCTCAGTAAGGACGGCTGTAGTTCATGCATCTTTCATTCCTGGTCAGCTAGCCTGAGCTTCTTCCCATGGTGCTCTCAGGATCCAAATGCAGGAAGAGAAGGCAAGACCCAATTAGCAAATATTTCTCAAGCATCTGAATCCCATTTGCTGATGTTCTGTGGTCAAAGTGAGTCTTAGGCCAAGCCCAGATTCAAGGGGTAGAGGCAGGGATGTGACCACATTTACTAACTCTCTTCCACATTTGCTCACACACCAGATGCCTAGAGCCCTGGCTGAAAGCAGCTGTTGAAGACTTTTCTTGTTGTCAGCCTTATTCAGGGCAATGTAGGACATACAAAGAGATATCACATAAGGAAACTGACCTTATAAAGACAAGGTTGTGAAGAAAACAGAGATTGAAGCAAAAGAAAATAGAGTAAAATGATGGGTATGCTGAAACGGGTTAATATGCAAGGAAAGAATTCCAAAAAGTTATTGAGGGAACACAGGAATTAGCTTCCATTAAATATTTGCATTTGATTAGACTTGCCTAATATTTTTGCATGGCTCTAGCCTGACTGGTAAATTCATTAAAGAAAGCCCTGTGTAGATGTGTGTGCATGGATGTGTGTGTCTGTGCATATATAGATAGTTGCTTCAGGGACGACACCATCACTCTCTCCTCTGTAACATCTGTATTGCACTTAAGAGTTCCAAGATATTTCCGTGTACATTACCTTGCTCGGTCCTCACAGCACCCATGAGGGAGGCATCATTCTCATTATGCAAAAGAGGAATGGTGAGAGGGTGGGCAGAGGGAGCCAGGTGGAGGGAGGTAAGGACTTCAGTCATAATATTGCTACAGGAAGTCAGCCTAAAATAAGGACCATAATGACTATGCCATGTATGTATTCGACATGGAGTTATTGAGTGTTGGCTATATGTCACCATCTCTAATGACACAGAGATTATGTTCTAGGTGGGAGCAACACAATTAAAAAAAAAAAAACTTTAAAAAAGACCTCTCTGGAAAACAGTAAGTTTATTTCCAAGAGAATAAATCATGATGATGTGATTAGATACAGGATCACAAAGCAAGATGTGTGTTCCATAAAGAGATAGTGCCTACCATGATTTGCTAACATCACAGAGTCAAAAAAAATTCTGTTTGGCATTTACTAATTGTGTACTTTTAAAGAATTAAGTTTGATTTAGTTTCCTCACCTGTGAAACAGAGGTACCTGTAACTGGCCTGGTTCCTTCTCAGGACTTTTTAAGAATCAAATGAGATAATGTACGTGAATGTGATTTGTAAAAGTCAAGTCAAAACCTATTATCATTCTCGTGTCATCCTGGCTATTATGATAGCTATCAAAGTAGAAGCAGAAAGTTATGTTCTAGACTTACCACAAAGGTTGAACTAAAAGGAAATAAGGGCGGTTAAACTTGTAGGGGAAGCAATATGACAAAGTGTGGGCTCTCAGCACCAAGATGCTGAATTAAACTGAGTTCAGAATGTTGACAGTGTGAAGCTAGATTATCCACAGGTGATACAGGCTAAAGAAATAGGTGACACAAGTGATACCTCTCCAACCCCGCCCTGGACTGCACCTTACTCAAAATCTGGGAGTTTGTGTTCTATGCAAGAAGAGCTGTCACTTATTTTTTTTTTTTTCTTTTGGTCTCTGGTGTCCTAATAATTCAATTTTAACACTGTCAGTCAGAAAGTTTGGGATTTCAGGCTCATTTGGGGTTTCTCAGTGTGTCTTACGTAGATATGATTACACAGGTTAACAGCCAAAAATGCCCTCTGAAGCGATGATACACAGCAAATGTCTCAAATAAGAGATGATATCCTTGTTTTATTCTAGGTCCCCTACTTATGCAGAAGCTCAAGGATTTCTCATAACGTGATAGTAGAGTAGGCTAACCACTGACTCTTGTAAATCTTGGATTTGGTCAAAATCGTCAACCTCTGAGTTTTTACCATTCATAGCAGTAAAGCACAGCCAATGACGGTAACATTCTTGGATTAGAAAGAAGATATGAAAAAGCACATGAATGGTGTCTGGCACCAGGTAAGGACGAAGAAAGGGCAGTGGCAGTTGCCAATATTTATTCTTGTTTGTTTATTGTTATCATTTCCAAGGTAGTCACCTGTGCTCTCGCCTCTCCAGGGATTACAAGAGAGACCCCATGTCCTCCTGTGGTGGAGGCCCCTTTCCGAGCAAACCAACACCCAATGACTCACATGGTTCTGCTGTATCTGGGAGGTGGGCTGTCCCACGCCCTTACCTGCTCCTGGATAAGCTCCCAATTTGTCTCATTCCACATTAGCATGCAGGCAACAGGACTCAGGACACATGTTTTGGATACTGAGAATATTAACAGCTCCAAAAGAGCATCAGAGAAGAAAAATGCTAGCACTTGCTTTTCTATAACGTAAGGTTATTATAATGATCAAAAGACAATTTCTGTTATGCAAAGTTTATGTTCTAGAGGCTTTGAGGCTTTTACAATGCAGTTCAAACATAAAGCAAATATAAAGTAAAACATAGTGCTAGGTGATCTCTTAAAATATATTATTTTAACTAAATCACTCCTTACACAGGAATGGCCCAATAAAGCAATATCCCATCTGAAAAATAGAATCAAAGGATGAAATCAAACCTCAGCCAACTCTCCAGTAGATGCGCTTGCCTGGGTACCGATACCTCACTACTAGGATAATTGGGACTGTAATTCTTAGACCACCTACCTAAAGTTTATTACGTGAAATTATAAACTTGGTTTTTATTTCACTGTAATTCAATTCCTTTCAACTCAGCATGTGCATAAGATCCATGTTCACTGTCAATGGTATCAAGACTTAATAGATTTGACAGGAAGCAGAGAGAATACCTAAGCCCAGCCTGTAGTTTCACAGTGATATGAACACCAGGAGAGGTCTGAGCAATCCACTGTTGAAACACAGAAGTGTGTGTTTAGTCATCTCTGAGTGTACAGAAAGGATTCTTGGTGGAGACGGCACAAGAGTCAGGCATTGAAGGCTGAGCATAAAATTGCGGGTGTAGGAAAAACAGGGAAGAGGTTAATTAATTCTAGCAGAGAGAATAGCACGCACAGAATCAGGATGTGGAAGTTCATGGTTCCCTTGGGAGATAGTAGTTTTCTGTGCCTCCAACAAAGGTTTCTGGAGGCTGGGTAGGAGGAGCTTGGGGATGCAGAAAAGGAAGGTAAAATCTGTGCTGCAGATCAACTGTGAAAGACCACTCTCAAGCTTGAATGTTAGCATGCAGGGAATGGCTAAAGGAATGTTAGAGAATTCTTAACAATAGTCATTTCGTTTTGAGATTAAGTCTCATGAGAAAGGTTTGCTTTGATTTGTAGAATCTGCTCAAGTATGCTGATCTAGATGGATCTACACATTTCTGGGAACTTATTGAATGATTTCCAGACAGTGTGTTTAAGTGGGGCTGAGATCTATTGGTGAAAAAAATCCCATAATAAATTATCATCCTTTCAAATACTGTCTTGAGTTTATATATCATTTTTTTCTTCCAAGTTATTCAAAGCACCCCATGTACATCACTGCCTTTTTCCTAATGTTTTTAAGACATAATTAGGTACACATATCACTGTGCTTACTTTATAAATATTGACATCTGACATATTGGTTACAGAATCTGCTTAAGATAACATGGCATCAAAACTGTCATCAATCTACACACTATTATCAATCTTTTTGCATGTAAGTCACCATGTAAAATAAAAGCGTTATAAGCATTTCTCTCTAACTGATTGCATGCATTGAATATATTTACATTGACTTTATAGTTTTAAGATAAATTGTACCAACACATTATACAAATTTCCAACACTACAGACATAAAAACTTTAAAAAGAAAAAAAGACCATAGAAATATAATGTATCTCTTTATTCAGATTATAAGAACATTCTTTGTACACTGCCCATGCAGTGGTTAGAGAGTCATATTACTTCAAGGGCCAGTAAGGTGAAATAAATACTGAATTAACTAGGTGAAAGGCAAGTAGGGATGAGGTGGCTGAAAAGAAACAGAAATGGCAGACCCTGGCTAAATGAATTGAGATTTGAGTTAAAATGACAGCAGAACCCTGTGTGAACCAAACAGTTTACATCTGTAGGCAAATTTGGACAGTGAGTTTACAACTGCTGCTCGTTTATGTAAATTTATATAGATATGAGGTTAGATCAACAGACAGATAGGGAGATGGATAAGCAAAAATATAGGGACAAACCATTTCATAAAAATGAGATCATGTGTTATTTTATGAAATTTTTGAAAATTAGTTTGACTTTAACAGGATAAAAAATTTAATTTCATTTAAAAAATTACCTCAAAATGGATCATAGACCTAAATATAAATTTTAAAAACACTGTAAAACTAGAAGATGACACAGGAGAAAACTCAGATGACCTTGGGTATGCCAATGACTTTTTAGATGTAATACCAAAGGCACAACTAATAAAAGAAATAATTGATAAGCTGGACTTCATTAAAATTAAATGCTCTGCTCTGAGAAAGGCAATATCAAGAGAATTAGAAGACAAGACACAGACTGGGAGAAAATATTTGTAAAAACACATCTGAGAGAGGAATGTTATCCAAAATATATAAAGAACCCTTGAAATTCAAAAATATTAAAACAAATTATTCGATTACAAATTTGACCAAAGACCTTAATGGACACCTCACCAAAGAAGTTATACAAATGGGAAATATGCATATGAAAAGACGCTCCATGTTATATGTCATTAGGGAAATGCAAATTAAAAAAAAAAAAGTTAGATACCATTACACACATATTAGAATGGCCAAAATCCAGAGGCTGGCAACACCAAAAGCTGGTGAGGATGTGGAGCAACAGGAACTCTCATTCACTGCTGGTGGCAGTGCAAAGTGGTACAGACACTTTGAGAGACAGCTTGGTATTTTTTTTTACAGAACTAAATATATTCTTACAATACAATCCAGTAATCAGACTTCTTGGTATTTACCCAAAGCAACTGAAAATTTACGTCCACACAAAAACCCGTGCAAAGATGTTTATGCTAGCTTTATTCATAATTGCCAAAACTTGAAAGCAACCAAGATTTCCTCAGTAGGTGAACAAATAGATAAACTGTGGTAGACGCAGACAATAAAATGTTATTCAGAGCTAAAAAGAAATGAGCTATCGAGACATGAAAAGACATAGAGGAAACTTAGATGCATGTAACTAAGTGAAAGAAGCCAACCTGTAAGATTCCAAGCATATGATATTCTGGAAAAGGCAAAAGCGTGAAGACAATAAAAGGGTCAGCAGTTGCCAGGAGTGAGAGTGGGGAAGATGAATAGCCAGAGCACAGAGAGCTTTTAGGACAATAAAATATACTTCGTATGATAGTGTAATGATGGATTATATGGCTATATGTTTCTACAATCCCATAGAGTATCAGGAGTGAACATTAATGTAAACTATGGTTTTCGGATCATTATGGTGTGTTAATGGAGGTTCATCCTTGGTAAAAATGTACCATTCTGATAAGTGACTTTGGTTAGAGAGATTATGTGTGTGTTGGGACGAGGGTATATGGGAAATCTCTGTACCTCCCTGTCAATTTTATTGTAAACCTAAAACTTCTGTAAAAAATAAAATCTTAAAAATTTGTAACTACATATTTGATTCCTGAAAAAGATTCTAAAATTACTAAGGTGATTCTGTAAAACAATCAGATGTTGCCACAGTTATACTTCAATTTAAATATTTGTTTCATTTTACACAATGTTGGTTTATATATACACAATATACTAAATGAAGAAAATAGTGCTCTTACGTTTCTCTTTCCTCACGTTCTGGTTCCTAAAATTATTTTTTGCTTGCATTTTATTAGAAATATATTCAGTTCTATACCCAAAATTGTTGTGTAGCTAAAGTTCTGCATTTAATCGATTCATTATAACAATAACTCTTTTTTCCCTAAAATATCTTCATTCCAACAATTTCTTTGTTGATTTCTTGTTTGATTGGGTTTCATTGTCATTAAGAGCAAATGATTCTCTAATCCACATGGTGCCTTTGTACCTTAATGACATCTTAGGCAGGAATAGAAGTGCTGGGTCATGCGCTCTTTCCCTCAGAATTTCATACAAAGAGTTCTATTGTTTTCCTGCACTGAGTAGAGCACAGTTTCTTTTTATCATTTCTTCTCTGTACATCAATTGAGGTATTAGTTAGTTCATTAAGTAAACTTTTTTTTCAAAAAGAACATATGGGGGTTACATTTCTTTTTTTTTTTTTTTCTTATGTTTAAAGATGTCTTCCTGTTTCCTTTTTTACAGTTAAAAAAAAAAAAAATAACTGGGCATGCAATATTCTTGGCTCACACTTTCTTTTCCCTAAGAAATTAGTAGATATTCCTCTACTGCCAGATTTCTGGCATTGACTATCGGTGCTGAAAAGAATGAAACAAGGCTAATTTCATCACTTTTAGGAAGCTTAATTTTTCTGCTTGGTTTACTAAAAAAAAGTGTCCTTCCTTCCTACCTCCCTTCCTCCCTTGCTTTCTTTCTTCCTTCCTCCCTTGCTTTTCTCCTTCCTTTCCCCTCCCCTTCCCTCCTTCCTTTCTCCCAGTTTCTGAATGTCAAGTGCACATAACTGGATTATGGATTAATCATCTAGGTTCATGAAAAACACATTAGTCCCCATACGGTTCACGATCATTTATTTAGCAAATTACCTATTTAGGATCTTTTGATAAGTACTCATGAACCTCCCATTAAAGAGAACAGCCAGGACCTTGAATATAACCTACATTTTGCCATTTAGTTTTCTCCATCCCATCACCTTGGTAACCCATGGGAGGCAACCCTCCGGGCATCCACATCCCTCATCATTTTGTGGGCCATCTTACATAGAGCTTTATTATATGTGTCTAGCTTAGTTGTTTTAACTCTACAAAATATGTTTTATTTTATGCTGCATATAATCTTCTAGGATGAACTTTGCTCACTTAAAATGAGATTGCTAAGGTTCATCATATCATTGTATGTCATTGTTATTAATTTGTTTTGAGTGCTGTAACATATGTTATAATTTATCTATTTTCCTTTGATACACTTCTGGATTGTTTCCATTTTTGCAGTCATGGAGTCTTGATTTAAATATTCTTGTTCAAATATTTTTATTTTCTAATTTTTTTTTCAGTAGAACAGATGTAAAATTATTGTTCATGGTGGTGTTAAATTGTATATTTTTGACCTATAAGAGTTCTGGTCATCTCTCTCTGTGTCTATTTGCTATTTGTGTTTCCTCTTCTGTAGAATACCTGTTCATATCTTCCCACTGTTCTCTTGAGTTTTATGTTTTTCTTTATGGTTTGCAGGAATATTTGTATGACTCTGTGTTAATTTTTTGTATATATTGAAAATATCTTCCTCCATTTTGTAACTTCACTTTTTAGACCTTAGGGCTCTAGAAAAAGTTTTTGAAAAGAATCAACATCTTGATTTCATTCGTGACTATTGGCTGAATTTAGCAAAGTGCAGCAAGAAACAGATAAGCTCAAGAGAGAAACAACCAGTTCACAACCAGGAGTGAAAGGGAATAAAGAAAGTACAGAAATAAAGGCCTTTCAGGTTGGAAAATCCAATGATTTATAAACCCCCAAAATATTAAATGATATTTAAAATTACTTTGAGATAAAACACTCAGTCTCAGAAACAACTAAGTTACAGTAATCCGTCCCTTTGTTAAAGATCAGAGTATGGATGGGAGACCAGGAGATCACAAGGGGTGAAGCCTGGTGATGGACAGTAAGGCTGGTGAGAAGCCTAGAGAGTTCTGAGTCTCACATTGACCCCCAGCAGAAGAGGCGCTGAACAGCCAGGTCAACAAAGCGCCTTGGCCAGAGGACATTAGCCAGCCTTCATCATCTTCTGCCCCAGAACGGGCAATGGGCACGTAGCAGAGTGACCACAATGGCAGCTGGGACCATGTAAGGGCTGTGTCCATAGCACAGAGCAACAAGTGACCAGCAGGGCACCCTAACCCTGGACCCCTGCACTGACTCTGTCGGACTCTGATGCTGCCTGGTGAGCTGGATACGTCGATATGCAGGTTATTTTGTAAAGTCACTGAAATTTGAAGGTCAGTTTGTCACAGCAGCTGGCATTACTTACCCTGACTAATGGGAAATATTTCTAGACTCTCTGGCATATGCCTTTACACAGCACAAATATCCATAATTTTAGTCAGCACAAAGATGTCACAACATAGGAGCTTTGCTCTAGACAGAGAACTTGATCTACTACCTATTCCAAAGAGACACATGATCATTTCTCTGTTCCTTTTTTCACAAGGTATTAATTAGCCCCCTAGGAATGAAACCATACAGTGGCTTATAGCTGAGCTTAGCAGAGCTTTGGCTCTTTGTGTTGGTCAGAGTGCTGATTAATTTTTTAATTAGTCTTGAGACTTCCTTCTTGAAATATGTTACCGAATATAACTACTGATCGTCAGCAAGCTTCCATTCAGCTCGACCGAGTGTTACCAAGGCCTCCGTTTAAGAAAAGACTGCTCAGCGCCATGAAAAGCCATCACCATCAGCTGCTGCGCAGTCGCTCTGGCTTCACCTCTGGATGCTTTGCTCTCAAATTACACTTCAACAATATCAGTGGGGCAATAGTTCTTAAACTGCGTATGCCTTATTTTCATGTCACCATGCCTCTGCCTAGACTGTGTCTTCTTTTGGAATAACTTTTTCCCCACCGGTAACAACCTTTACATAGCTCTTAAAGAAGGGATGCATGTAAGTCACTGGCTTGTATTCACTGCTCAATACATATCAGTTATTATTTTGTCATCATTTCATATGAATAAGATTTATTAAAAGTCTTGCAGCCAGACCTTCTACTTTTATGTCATGCTTCTCTTGCAAGCATGTTAAGGATCATATTTTCTGTTCATATTTTAAAGTATTATCAGATTATTCTATATAATTCATGGCATGGTATTGAGAGAGAGAGAGAGAGAGAACAAGAGAGAGGAAGAGAGACGAAGAGAGAGAGGGAGAGAGCATTGGTGCCAGGAAGAAATCAGTTCCAATCCCAGCTCTGCCAATGACAGGAGTCAACCAAATGACTTTGAAAATGTGACTCACCATCTCTGAGGTGGGTTATTTATTGCATGGTTATCTGCAGTAAGATTAAGTGCCTATAAGAGTGGCTGAAACAGCAGGTGCCCAATCAATATGCATGTCCAATCCCTTCTTTTGTCTTTTTAATGTCACTTCTCTGCTTACAAACATTCCTTGGTTTTATATCACCCACAGAATATGGATAAAATCATTGGTCCAGCTGAGATTTCCAGCTGTTTCTATGTCCCTTTACATATGTCCCATATACTCCTCATGTAACCTCACTTTACCGATATCCCAACATACACACACACCTTTTTGCTGCCTTTACTGAGGCCATTTTATTTACTAATTCCCAAACCTCCACAGTCCAAATCTTACATTTTAGTCCTGATACAACTTAACAGCTGCCTTTCTTCATTGCCTTTTCAGATCCCCTGCCATCCACTCCCTAAAAATTTATTTGAGCTTAATCTCTCTCATGAATGGGGCAATGCATATAAGGAACCTCATTGTTTACATCTTATAGTAATTGAAATATACATCTTGACTTTCAGATACAAAGAAAGGGGAAGTGAAGCTCTCAGTCCTGTTCATTTCCAAATCAGTCCCTGTACACAGCAGGTGCTCAATGAATATTGCTGAATGAGAGATGGTAAAAGAGATGGAAACCAAGAGTGTTGTTTTATTTTGGTTTCAGTTTTCGTTTTACTCGCACAGCTGGTCAGAACACAATTTAAATGTGAACTTCACGAGGGAGGAAATCTAGTTTAGCAGTGAGCAATTCTTATTCACCTTAGTCCTTTGCAAATTTTCCCCCAAGCTGAGATCCCTCTGTAGGCAATTTCATGTCAATACATATGCAGGAGTCTAAGGACAACCCAGAGGAGAGGGGGTTTCATCCC